>NC_048896.1:36854343-36999813 GCF_011077185.1 Oxyura jamaicensis
AGAGATGCTTAAATTAGAAGACTTGGATAGTCGGAGATCCAAAGAATGAGCTGATGAAGTGTCTGGGCAAGATCATGGTCTGGGAGTCAAACCCAGGAACGCTTGCTTCAAACTCATCATAAAAAGATACCTGCAACTGATAATTGAGGTGTGGCTAACAATGAACTACCAAGGTAGTACAGCTGTGAAAAAAGCAAGTTTCATTCTTATTATATATGAGGCAGGGTGTTTCCAGTGAAAGTTTGGAAATTTGAATTTCCTTCTACCTGACAGAGGTGAGAGGTTAGCTGGATTGCTAGAATATGATGCAGAATTGTGGTTGTTACTTTTTAAGGGATAGTTGTGTAAGTTAGAAAGCCTAATGAAACCAGATGGGCAGGTGTCTGAGACCCCTACAAGAACATGCTTTTTAAAGTGGGATGAGATCTGAAGGAGCGAGGTATGTTCTCTGCAAATATACTGGGGTGCCAGCAGCTGGAGGGGGTATAAAGGAGTATTTAAACTCACAGACAACAGTAGGACAAAACCAGATGGGCATTCCTTGTTGGGATATTGCTCAATTTAATATCCTGATCAAGTTGCCTCTTGTGTTTTCTTAAGTGGTTTCTTAAACAACCAGGAGATTTGTCCAGGTAAGCGAAATGGAACTTTTTAGCATGCTGCCAGTAAGTCGTTACTGGCAGAGCACTGACAGCTTGAAGTTTTCAGGATGTAGAGATTTCCTCAAGAAATACAAGCATGAGTTTGTGTTTTTCTGATGTTCTTTAGTCTGGTTTCTTCTGCGGCCACAGAAGAAGTGGGTTGTGTTCACAGTCTGGTGTTCGGATGCCGCCTGCCTCGTGAAGCTGGTTATGTAGAGGTGAGGGCAGTGGTGGATGGCCTGTGATGAACAGCTCCAGTCTCTTCATCTGCAGACTCCAACTGCTGAGTGCCGATGGCTGATTTTTAGCCTCTGAAATTCAGGATCCCTCAAGGCTGGTACGGGCTAGTCTCAGTTTTCAAATTGCTCTTGATAACCTTCTTGGCATCTTTTGGCAGTGTTCTTTTTTTTTTTTAACCGTTTCTATTCTCTCCTCCCATCAATGTTCCCCTCCATTTCAGCACCTTGCTTTTCTCCTGAGTTTCTCTCGGTGACGGCGATGGGGCTGTGGCAACAGAGGAGGGGGATGAATCCCAGGGCCTGGTTCAGGAGAGCCCACGGACATCCACAAGCTGATGTGGAGCACAGCAAAGGAGGCTGTGTGCGACTCCAGCACAGTGTGGGGGGAAGGAAGAAAAGGGTTTTAACATGGTCTGCTTTCTTACTGAATGAGGGAGGTGGATCTCTCTCGGGCTACACCGCTGTACTCAGCTGGTGTATCCAGATGCAGGGGCACGCATGGAGTTATACCAGAGAAATGCATGGCATATTCACGCCAGGTGCCCTCAGTAAGGCAGCTTTTGTGTCAGAACAGTCTTCTGTTGTATGCTGGGGGGGAGTTGTGGAGGAAGGAGCAGAGTGGCTGCCTTGGCTGGGAATTGCGTGTGGAGTTGGGCCAGGCCCTCCTCCCCTGAGGGGATTCGAGGCCAGGCTGGATGGGGCCTGGGCCTACCTGATCTGGTGGGTGGCAGGGGGTTGTACTTAGATGAGCTTTAAGTCCCCTCCAACCCGAGCCTTTCCGTGATTCTGTGAGCTGATGGCAGTGCTGGTTTGCCCATCAACTTCAGCTCTTCAAACATTCTCGTTCACGTTTTCCTGCTGCTGGTCTCTCCGTTCCCCTTTGCTCTCTGCCACTCCTCTGGTGTCAGGCACTTGTTGCTGTTCACAGTGCCGATCAGAGGGCTGTGGGGTGCTGCTCTGAGCTGGTGAATCTGCATAAAGCCATGCCTAGGTGCATGTGCAGACAAGGTACACGTGCAGGCCGTCGGTGTCTCTCAGGCTTCACGTGCTAGAAGAATTCTCTGACTCAGAGAGCTCGCAGTTACATTTGTTCAGAGCAGTCAGGCTGCCCTGCGTCAGATTCAAATACTAGAAATAATTGTTAGAAAGGACGGGCGTTCAGATCCTGTTTTTACACTTCTCTTCCTTCTGCCTTTATTTTAACCTTGGTGATAAAAGTGCGAGTGCTTCTGCAAGAATCTGTGCAGGTGTGTGGAAATACTGCTGCACGTACAAGCCCGGCTATTCCCCTGTGTGTGAATGTTGTCTGGTGCAAAGGAAAAGCAGTCTGGAGCTCTTGTTTTTTCTTGCAGTAGGTGTGTGTTGTAATTCGCTTTTAAGCCCACAGAAATTTTTCTTCTTGGAATGAGTTTCGTTGCTGTAAAGTAGGTGTGGGCTTAGCAGACAAACAACCCAAGTTTCCACAGGATGATCCTGGGGGACCCAAACATTGCAGATGCCAAGTTGGATTCATTAGAGGCTTTGTGGCTGATCCTGCAGCCCTAGGGAAGGCAAAACTCCTGTAAAGTTGAAGGAAGATTTCCTGGAATGAGGCCTTTTTAGGGAACATAGGAGCTGATGAGTGTGTGTATAGCACAAAGCCCTGCTCTCAGTGTTGAGATCCTGGCTACTGTGCAACTACAGGTGTAGCAGAGCACCCTGCATGCCTTACACTTGTAAATCAGCTTGGTTATGATACAGCTTTGCTGCATAATAGTTGGCGTAGACCTATGAACAAAAGTGATCTGTTAGCTGCCTAACCCAGCTCTTTGCTGTCCTCTTGGAGCACTTGTAGAGACCTATTTTAGGCTGGGGTCGCCTCTTGCACTGCGAGGGTCATTGTAAGGCTAGGTCTCACAGCCAAGTGGGATGATGACCTTTGTATTTAAGTCCTAAACACCTGCTGTGTTCACTGCTGGGAGAACCTGGGATAACTGCCTGTTCTAACACAGCTCAGGTGAGTCCTGAAGTGCTGCGTTGCTGGCATTTAAGGATTAGGTGCCTGCAATACTTCAAATTGCTTCAGAGTGCTTAGCATACAGGAGCCTTTAAAGAAGAGCCCCATGGCAGCACTCCTTTTTTGTTTGCCCCTCCGTTTCTGCCTATCAGACTTCTCCTTTTGACAGATGACGACTAAAAATAGCTTTTCGCAGTAAAGACAATTTTAAATGTTTCTCTCTCTTAAAACACCGAAACAACTGAAAACGTTTCTCCAAAGCCGCAGCATCTGTCCCTCATCGTACGCTGTTGCTACCCCTTAGTCTGTGTTTTTCCGATGCTCCGGCTTAGCGTATCCTCACGAAGAGGAGGAAGATCTAGCGTCGGGAGCGAGATCGTGACACAGTGACCTCGTTCTGAGCATTACCTCCTTTGTCAGTAGCGGCAGGAGCTGAAGCAGCTCCGCTGGCTCTCGGCACTTGGAGCAGTTTGACGTTTTCTGCCTGGCGTGGTTTCAGGGCTCACTTTGTTGTGAGCCCAAACGGTGAATAGGATGATGAAAAATGAGCTTGCAAGAACTTGCCCACTGCTTTTAATTTTTTGATAAACAGTTGCAGCAGCATAACTTTGATCCCGAGTACAGTAGAGCTGTCTGTTACGTGCAGGTCTGCAGCATTCTTCAGGACTGACAAAGGAGAGTAAGTCTTTTCTTTGAATCAATAGAATAAAAATTGGTGTCATGCTTAAACAGCGAATAATTCAAGAAAACAGTGCTCTTTGTAAGTCTCTGTGTGTGTGTACACGTATGTCTGTGCATTCATGTTTTTGTGTGTTGTGCGGTTGTGTGTTAAATCAGGAAGATATGTTAGGGGTAAATTTCTTGCCTTGACTAGAGGGTTAAAGCTTTAACTTGTCTTTGCTAATGCATGTAAATAGCTTTCTTGTCCACTTAATGAGGAGGCTGGCTTGTTATCCTGTACAATGCAGCTGGGCACAGTTCCAGAAGCAGAGGCACTTCGTTTCAAAGACAAAGAAGCCAGCGCAGACGTAGGGAGAAACCTGGAACATTGCGCCGTGGTGGATTTTTTCAGAGCGATGACTCATTTCGGTTCACAAAGGATTCTGGGCAGGGTAGTGAGAAGTCAGGTTGGCTGATCCATTCCTATGACTTCACTTTGCAGAGAGCCAGGCAGAAGAGGAGTGACACTGCAGAATCCTGAGGCGCTGCAGTGGAGAGGTGCTTTGCTAAGACTGTGAGTGCCTTCGAAACAGGGGGTGGTGTCAGAGTGTGATTCCAGCCTTTCCGTGGAAATGGGGCAAAAGGAGAGAGATGTTTTCAAAACACCGTGTGGGAGTTGTATTTGTAGAACCCTTTAGATTCTCTGCCTCCACCTCCTCTGTTGTTTCTTAACCATTTGTTTCTTGTGCTTATGTGAGAATTAAGTGTGAAATAGCATTGCTTTCGGAAGAACTGCATAGATACTGCATTATCTTTTATTTTCTGGAAGCCTCTACTTCCTGCTTTAAGAGGTGGGTGTTCAGCATATTACTGCCTAAAAACATGCTTTGTTTTTCTTCTTTCAGGTCCTGTGGCACTGATCTCTGCTGTAGTCAGCTTCCACAGTGATATAAAGCCCCAGTATGCACAGTGTTGTTACATCACAGCTATTCTGGATACTGTACTGGAGCACGGAACCAGACCATAGGGGTTCAGGTAAGTCCCCCCTTTTTAACATATTGTGTGCCAGGAATATGGACATGGACATTTATTAAGAGATGCATTTGAAAAATATTGAATAAACACATTCTAAAGCACACAATATATTAAAAAAAAAAAAAAAAAAAAGCAACACCACAATCCTGCCCTCTTTTGTCCCAGGATAAGCAAGCAACACCACAAAAATCTCCTCAACTGAATCCTCTCTGGGAAAGTTCCGTGCTCCAGCAGAAACTTTTTGTGATTGCAGTCATACCACGTGCTGGGATATCACTTTGGATCAGGAGGCAGCTGGCCACAGGACATGAACCGAGAAAAGGAAATCTGTATCACAGAAAATACACAGGATGAATGCATGTAAGACAAGTCTGGTGACTGGGGGCGTTTTAGCACCTGTTTCTGAACATACTAGCACTTGGTGAACCTGGAGATCATGCTTTTAGCTGGGTCTGACCAACTGAAAAGATAAATTTATGTGATTGAAGTAAAGTTAATAACTGGCAAAAGAGAAGAACTTTGTTCAGAGGCAAGTGTTTACCATGTGGTTTGTCATTGTTAAGGTTGCTGTGCTTTCTTCAGACTGGTTAGAATTGAAGTGGTCACGCTGCCAGGTTGCATTGTTGAAGCATTCGTAACCTGTATCTGCAAGGGAAGGTATGTTTTGGTGTACATGTGTTCCGGAGTTGCAGAAGGATCTTCCTGGTGAGAGAATGCGTTTTAGTGCGCTTGTGAAGCCTTTGTTTAAGCTTCTCTTAAATGTGAATAAATGGCTGAATCTTTAACTTATTTTCGTCTTGAAAATGAATACTCTGATATGTGTAACCGTCTAGTAAACACGACTTGCAGCTTTTCTCAGAAAATACTCCAGGAATTGTGTTTTAAAATGAGGGTTTAGCTATGGCTGAGTACAGTGCAAGCAATATGCTTTCTGATTTTCTTTATCTCAGGTTTGCTTAGTAAAATGTGTTCTTTCCTGTGTTATGCTCGTGTGGATCCAAGGTGTTTCAGAGTAATCTGGGTAATACAGAAATCTGCATACTCTCCCTGTTCCCTCCTGTGGTTTAATCAGATGAAAGCATTGTCTAGCTTAAAATGGCAATTATATGTCATTGTTGTGAGTTCACGTATGAAAGGTTTTGTTTGCCACATGTATGCAAGTACCCTGTGATTAGAGTGATTCAGTCATGTTGGGGTTTGGGCGAAAAGGGGACAAAGTGCAATCCAGGCCAGATAGTCAACTTCTTTGGCATCTATCCCTTCTGTAAGTCAACCTGAAAATGTGTTTTTCTTTTTCTAGAAGAGGCTTTTCATTTACAGTATTATTGAAAAAAGGTGAAAATATTCTAGCTTGAAGAGCCCTCTTCCTGTCCGTTACCAACGGTTTTGTTTTTGTCACTTATCTTTTGTTTGAAGAGCCGCTTTCTGTACTTCTTCCTGGAGTGACACTGTGGTTGATTGTTGACCAAAACAGGTTGTTGCCAAGAAAAATTACATAGGGGATTTCTGTTGAAACTACCACAAGGTACCACGAAGTCGGTCTACTTGTTTAATGCCTTCTGATTAATTACATAGCTCTGGAAGCAGCAGAAGCAGGGACTCGATGTGTGTTTTTTGACAAGGTTCTGCCCTGGCTAGAGGGATGTGGCTGTGCCTGAAGCTCTGTGCAGTTGGAGCATGCCTAGCAAATCTCGTTGTTGCAGAGTCTCTGTTGTCTAGTGAGTCTTGACCTGTCTGGCACATGTGTGTCCTCAGACTGTGACTGTGCAAGCTTCGTTTCCTGTGGAAACCAGGCTAAAAATCATGTTTAAAGCTTGTTTTGATCCACAGGAGGCAAAAGGTTGCAAAGGTGTTGAGAGTCAGGATGGAGAAGAGAAGCTGGGCTTTGACTTCCTATATTTCACAGGATGCAGAGCGTCATCAGGGGGTCTCTTCCCCGTTTCAGGGAAACAGTGTGTATAAATTCTAATAAAGTGTGGCTTTGCATTGTAATTTCCTTAATTTTCCTTCTGAATGGCTGTACCGAATTGGTTCCATTTATAAGTCAAGAGGTGATTTTTCAAGCAGTCCTCACGCAAACTTCATGAGACAGGGAGTTTGACTTCCAGGTCACTTCTTTCCAGCAGCAGAATCACTTACAAAAATTCTGTCATCAGTATGTAGTTGGTAGTTTAATTACTGATACATGGTGTGAAATACAGTCTACTTAATTTTCTCCCAAGATGGTGGCCCCCAGACCTTCAGAGGACAGAGGCAGTAGATAAACGGGCACTGGAAAGGGTCTGGCTGGTGTGGGGTCAGGATGGGTGCATTTTCATCCCCGACTCTGTTGCGGGCTGTCATTTTCTCGTCTGTATGTTAAAGATAGTTATGGTCACCCAGGTTTTCAGAATGTTTTGAAATCCACCGAAGAAATGTGCTATGTAAGAGCGAAGTGTTTATTTTGTTTGCTGTGTAATCTTTTGTTCTAACAGTAATTATTTTTTTCCCACAGGGTAGCGCTAAAAATCCCCAAGGCGTAAAGGAGGACAGATCCCATTCATTGTTTGTTAAACACTTAGATGTTTTTGAAAATTAAGTACCACTTAAAAAGTGT
This sequence comes from Oxyura jamaicensis, assembly GCF_011077185.1. Lineage (NCBI taxonomy): Eukaryota > Metazoa > Chordata > Aves > Anseriformes > Anatidae > Oxyura > Oxyura jamaicensis. The sequence goes on from NC_048896.1 coordinate 36,861,511, forward strand.
AGAAAAGCTTTTTGTTTTTTTTCTTTAAAGAGAAGTTTGGAAAGGCACTGCAGAAACAGAGCTGAAACTATATATATATATACATATATAGTATTCAAACAAAACAGGCAGTCAGCTGGTGAAAACTGCTTTCTGAGCTCCGGTTTTCATTTAATTGGGAACATAAACATATGAAAGTCAAGGATAGTAATTTGATTTCAAAAAGAAAGCTGCTTGAGACAAGCATCAGTCAGAGCTAACAGGAGCCATATGCTGGATGTTTTATGTAAGTGATGTGGTCTTCCAAAAGAAAAAAGAAGTAGGAAAGGCATATTTGATTTTTTTTGAACAGATCTTTCCTAAAGAATTGTAGTAAACCTTCTGTTCAGGAGGCTAAACGTGTAGTATTTATGCACATAATTGATGTTAATATATTATATTAAATCGTAAACACAAGATATTTTCTGTTGCTGTGCATCAAAGAAGTTTGTTCGCTTAACTATAACCACAGAGTGCTTGTAATTTCCCAGAGCCGCAGGATATTTAAGATAAAACTTGGCAAATTAGAGCCTCCCTGAGTAAGGGGGTTTTGGCTTTCGACCACTAGGTCTACTGAAAGTTTTACAGATGTGTGCTAGCCTTTTTAAACAGAGTCACTAATGACCTCCAGCAGACCATTACTGACGACAAGCTATGGAGGTAATTATGACACAAAGAAGGTGAAACAAGAGTTGCCTTGACATAAAGAAAGCTGAAAAATATTCAATGGAAGAGTGTAAGCCTTGGCTGGTGGTAGTCCTGTACATAACAGAAAAGAAGGCTTCCTCATAAACGTATACTTGTTGACCATTTCCATGGCATTTAAAGATGTTTAAGTTACAAATTTCTGTATAATTATAGTGTTATTTATAGTTAATTAAATGTTTATAAAGCTCCCAGGTCTTTGCAAGCAGGATGTATGTTACCCTGGCATCCTAGCACGCTTTGCTAGAGATTGTTAGTGCTAAGGAACCGATACCGAGTGGATGTTTGATACTGATGAGTTATGTGAAGTATAAATAGTTCATGTTTCAGTGGAAACTCTCGGCTTGTTCTTGTTGACCACAGGGACCCCACTGGCAGTGATCAGATGTATGGACTGAAGCTTTTCTGCACACTAACTTGGAAAAACAATTTCGTGCTGGAGGCCTGTTTCGGAATGGGGGACTGTGCAAAGTACACAGTTACTAAAAAACAGTGAAACCTTACTATTTCTTAACTCGTGTTTAGCCAGTTTTAAGTTAACAAGCCTCATCGGGGGTGATCCCCAAAATGTTCCCTGCAGGCTCCTTGCAGTCAGGGGAGAGGGATGGGTGCTCCCAGGGTGAACAGCGTAAATGGCTGGAGTTCTTGTCCTGGTGTCCCTCAGGGGACAGCTGAGAGGCTGCGGAGCAAAACTTGCTAGGCTTCGTGTATAAGGTTCCTGGAGTCTCTTTCCCACTTCAGAGGGCTGATAGTGGTATTGAGGTCCGTTCGTTACATCCTAAATACTGCTTAGCTGCGAGTGGATTGTTCTGGGCGCAGGGGGAAGAAAGAGAGCTTCCTCCTGCTCTCCTGCCCCAGTGCCTGTGCAGGCAGCAGTGAATGCGTGGCTGGGGGTAGGCACGGGGATGCTCTTCCCACAGGGCTTCAGTTTAAGGAGTTGCCAGCTCTTTGATGATGCAGGTAAAACAATTCAGGAAGTTACTGCCATTCCCCTGGATGCCCTGAAAGCTACCCAGGGAGCAGTGCTAGCCCATTTCAGTGCCCGGTGAAGCTAATAAGGTTAAAATAAACCTCAGCAGAAGGTGATACATGCCCATCTGTTTGGCATTGCACTGAGCTGAACTCAGTAGTGCTCACAAGGACACCCATGGCACAGATAATCTCCATGTGAGGGGCAGTAATTTCTTAAATTGCTTAGCTAAATGTGCATAATTCCCATCATCATTCCGATGCTTTCTAGACATGAAACTTAGTCATTAAAGAAACCGCTCCCCTAGACAAAGTACAGGTGGTGACTTGTCTGTCTTGCTGATAGCAAAGATTCATTTGTGAAAAAAAATGTAATCTGATGGCAGGTGAAATTATTAATAAACAGTAATTAATATCTGTGATGGTCTTTATCCATTCTCAAATGAGGAGGGAACAAATGGTGTTTGCTCCTGAGTCATGTGAAATTGCATCTTACCACATTTCTCTGTAAGCTGTCTGCAATCTTCTTCATTGCCATTGTTTGTATGTAAAGTACGTGTGGCAGGAACGTTTCAGGAATGTATAAATAAAATGTCCAGAAAAGTTTATATTTTAAGGCAATTCTGCAGTCATATAAGAACGAGGAGGATCTTGTGTGGCTGGAGGAAAGCTGCTCTGGTGGGATTGAGGCAACGATCTGATCTGGTCAGGCCTGATTAGGCAGAAGCAGTCAGGAGGCAGCATAGCACCAATGTGTATTTTAAATCAGCATTGTGTCTTGGGTAATGTGTATCACTGTTGTACAACAGATTGTACAGCTGGTATATTGAAAAATATTGCTCATATGTCTCACTGAAACAGTTATGCAATTTGTTACTCCCACCAATTCTTTTTTTTTTTTTTTTTCAAAGTGTCGAGCATAACACAAGACTAAATGCATTTTGGTAATCAGTTTTAGAGACTGCAGTTCCTGTTTAGTAGGCATAATAGGAATATAGGATTAATAGGGCAAACATCAGGGGAGAAAAGTTTGAATTTGGATTAATAGCCAGTGATTCGATTCCTGATTTTGATCACAAAGCAATGCTCTGAGGCAGCAGAAATAGGGTGATTTTCCTGAGGTTTCAAAGCAATTTAGGTAAAATGTAATCCCTGGCTATTAAATGACCTGTGGCTGGAAAAAGATTTGTATTCTGGCACCCCTTGTTCTGTCTGTTTCTCTTATTATTTTCCAATAGCAAGGAAATCCCCTAGTCGCCTTTTCCCCTGTGTTTGAGATCATCAGGGAACTATTATCATTTCAGGAGGAGGTATAGAGCAGCATGTAAAATCAATTCTATATTTATATAAAGTATGGAAAAATGCACATGTGTAAGTGTATTTGTGCAGTGATGCTAGTATTATCAAATTATCATTTCTCTGGAAACTTTCATTTTGAAGGTCTTTCAGTGATCCTTTAAGTACAGGTTAGTGAATTATTTTTAAAGATGACATGAGAAAAAAAATATTTGGGTGAAGTTACAACAAACTTTGTTTCCAGACCATCATGGAACCACTAAAACTCCTCTTCTAAAAGTGCATCATCCATACAAAGGCATCAGACACACAGAACTAGGACAGACTTATTCAAAATACCAATCTTCAGGTGGTTTAGTGCTTTTGTGCCTTTAAAGAGTGCATTTCAATTTATCAGCTGAGTGAAAATGTTATTCATTAGCATGTCGACATATTTTTGTAATCTTTATTACTACTATTAAGAAAAAATATTAAATAGAGTGGAAATGGTAGGTGGTCTGTACCACTAGCCTTTGAAAGGGGAGTAAAAGCTTTATGTCCAGAAAAATGCATAAAACTATTTTGTTTATGCAGTTACCTGGTAGCCTGTTCAAACAAGAGGTTTTCCAACCGTAAATCCCAATTTGTCGGCATTTTTCTGAATCTCTCTATTGCGCCCTTTGGGAAGCCTTGTCTGCATTGCATATATCCCATTTCTAAAAGTTCGCTGTGTCTGAGTTTTGAAATAAGCTTGCTGGTTGAAATGAGCCGGGTGGTTCTTATTCTGCACAGCACAAAGCCTGCAGAGCTCTGTGGCATCATCTCCTGTCGTCTCTCTTCGTCGCCGTTCTGTGAGCAGCACTTTCAAACAAAATGCTTCACTGCACATCTGTTGTCTTTTTGCAGGTGATGTATCACCAATCAGCATGTCTCCCATCAGTCAGTCACAGTTTATTCCACTTGGGGAAATCCTTTGCCTGGCCATCTCAGCAATGAACTCTGCCCGAAAACAAGTCACACAAGAAGCACTAATGGAGCACCTAACAACCTGCTTCCCAGGTACCTGTACATTAATAAATCATTGGTCAGATGAGCTCATGTCTGTAAAAGGGCAATTAAAGGATTTGCTACCCGAAAGATGCTTGTATTTTTGGCTTGCTTAGAAGATGGAGTTTTCAGCATTTAGTAGTCTGTTTATCTTAATATTTCCGTCCCATCCAGGAGATGATGCTACCCAAAAGTAAAAGGAGGCATTTGTGTTCTAATCTTAAAACCTTTTCTATTCTTTATTTTTATACATCCAGAATATGAAGTTCTCTTTTACAAGGCTGTTCATGTGAGATGCATTTTGCAGGGTCAATTCCTGACTTTTTGTAACTATTAAAACAGTCTTGAGGTACTAAACAACAAACTGGATTGGATAGTTTCTTCTTCTTATTATTATTTTTTTCCCTAGAAACCAACATCAGAATAGCCTTGTTTGCTTCTTTTCTCACAAAATACTTTCGTTATTATCATACTCAGGAGAGTTTAGTAGTTTTTAGTACTTACAGAGAACAAAGCATATGCTGGAGCCAGAGCAGACTTATTCTGCCTTGTGGCTTTCAAGCTGGTTTTAAGCTAACTCATAAGAGCTCTGTTGACTTCATTAACCTGTTTCAAGTGTCATCATTCACTAACATAGGGCTAACCTCACAGAGGTCTCTGTGTAGAGCATTCTCTTAAATAGCAGATTTCCTACACGTTTTCCTGCACCTGTGACAGACTCTTAAATTGGGGATGAGGGGGGGGCATGATACAAGCAGTTGAGTCCAGTGATGATGATCTATCAGCAGGGAACTGTTAAAATTAAACTGAAAGGAGGCTGCCAGCCTGGTGTCCAGGGCCTTTCAGAGTCATCTTGGATGGAGTTCTGGCTTTTGCTTCTGCTCTGCACTTGCTTGAAAATCTTTAAATGTGTTTTTTACTTGACAGCTTTCTCCATGACAGAAAGGTTTGGGAACCGTAGATTTGCTTGCTGTGTCCTCTTCAGGAGATTCTCCTGCCAGCAATTGCTAATATTTGTCTAACAGTAGAATTAAAATGTTTTGAATTAAAGATAGTGTAACATCAACAAAAGTAAACTATATTAAGAATGTACTTATGAATATGCCACTTCCCTATTGGCAGCCTGTTTCAGAAGTTGGTGAATCAATCAAAATGCATCTTGAAGAGACATCTAAAAGTGTGCCATAAAGGCCTGGGCAGAGGTTTACTGCTCAAGAGAGCCCAATATTTTCACTTGCGCTTTTTGTGATCCTGGATAAGATGTCTGACCATTCTGTGCCTCAGTTTACAATGCTCTAACCTAGCTAAGAAACCTCTTTATTGTACTTCTTTTACAGCTGTAAAAGCAGATCATTAAAAATTCTTCAGTAAGAAAATTACTGATGCATCTGCTTCATCTGGGCAGCCGTGATGTGTTGTCTTGAATTTTTCTGCTTTAAGTTACAGAGCAAGAGTTACTTAAAGCCTTGAATATTATGTAGGCTTTTACTATGACCGGCACTAGGTTCTTAGATTCTAAAATGTAATTCCGGAGCTAGAGCCATGCCTGAAGTAAACAATTGTGTCTGATGTTTGACATTTACACTTTGGGAAAACTTACTGCAAATATATTTTGTAAATACTTTCTGACCCAGTTTGTGGTTTTGCTTGTGAGGCTTTATTTCAGTATGCTTTGCAGGTTTTGAAAATAGTGGTGAAAGTTGTAAGGGATAGCATGCAAACGAGGTAAAGTTCACAATTTTAATCCTAGTTTAATTTATTTTGGTGATTTTTTCCAAGTCACGTTTTCTATATAGCTATGTACGAGAAAGGTTCCATAGACTGCAAGTGTTTTTCCAATGATTCTGTCAATACATTTAATACAAACATGATTGCATGGTGGAAATGATAATTTATTGGTGGCATCCCCTGGGTTTCCTGGGAGCATGGTTATCAGGTGCCTATCAGGTCTAGCTGTTCTTGCAGGACAGAACCATACATCAAAAATAGTTCAACAGGCTGGATTATTTTGTAGGCTCTGCTCACAAGAAGCCTGAGGCAAGTTAGCACACAGTCTCTTGCTGCCTCTTTTTTTCCACTAGCCATGAGCCTGTGCATTTCTCAAGTCTGCGATTAAAAAGAGGAGAGCCTTGTTTTTTCTTACCCAAAACATAAATAAAATTATATTTAAACAATCCACCCTTTGTTGTTCAATTTTTTCCCCTCTCTAGAGGAACGCCTTTCTCTCTCACCCATAGCACGTGTAACAGAGCATGCATGTTCTGTCAGTGTATGAGGATGATCCATGCATCTCACACCTTTTTCCAATAAACAGAACCTCTTCCTTGTGCTGAATGGTATTTCCACTTGTCTGCCCAAACGGTCCCAAAAATCAGCCATGTTTTTTTGAGTCCTTGTGATCACTGCGGCTATTTTCAATTACCTGATGTCCTCCCATATTCTGATAGTTTATTTTTCCTAATTAGGCTCTGATGTGCTGAGAGAGAGGAGAGCATTATCAGCGTAGATGTATCTGTCAGTGTCAAATAACCTCTCTGTATCTCACCCTGTAGCAGCACTTGTCTGCCTGTGCCGTTTGTGTTTTAATGAACAGATGCTTCACTGCGTTTCATGGCATGTATAAATTTCCTAAGACCCCAGATGCCATTCTCAAACTGCCTAAGAATAATAAAGCTCTTTCCTCAGCGCGGGTCTTACACTAGCAGTCTAGCCGTCTAGTTTGCTGAGCCATTGTGCAGGCATAAATCTGGGCCATGGCTCTATGTGAAGTAAGGTATGCTAATTATTTATAACATCACATAGCAACCACTCCACATCCTTAACTAGTATTTCATGAGCCAATCAGAGTATTTCTTTTATCCCTTGTTAAGCCTTAGCATCAGCTCAGGAGAAAATCATTTTAGCAGATTTAACACCATTTAAATACTACTTCAGATGTATTTTTCCTGAATTTATTTTATTGACAAAGTTTGTAATGATAATGCACATCTTATTTGTGGCATTTGTTAGTTGCTAGGTTTTTTTAAAAGCGAGAGTTCCTGCTGCACGTGCTCCCATTATTCTAACTTAGAATTAGACAATGAGATGTTTGTACAGCCCCACTTTATAATTTATTGACCACGGTTTTAATCCTGTGCACTAAATGTAAATCTTTGAAATCCAGTATAAGGAGCTAAGAGTGTAACCTCTGCTCCTGTGTTTGGCAGCCAGACCCTCTTATTGGTATGACCATGGCCAAAGAAAGCATCAAGTTTTGGACTATGCTGCCTTTAGGAAGGCTTTTTCTTTTCTTTCCAGTTTTGTCCACATAGTTATTAAAATAATTTTAAGGTGTTCAGAATTTCAGTGGGGAGAGTTTGTCTGTGCATTGGACTAGGTCACTTTCGAAGCAAACATTTTTTTTTCTGAAAGCTGGCAAATCCCTCCGACGTCCACCTTCCTATCTGTTCATTCTTTAAATATGTGAAATGTATATGTCGCGCTTAAAAGAAGTGTCTTACATTAACTGAGTTCACTCTAGGTCAGTGTTCTTTGTGAGCAGCAAGCAAGACATAATCTTCTGTCGGGAAGCTCAGTGGATGGCATAGTAGACTCTCCTGAGATGCAAAAAATGTACATGTCTGATGATTCAGGGTCCAGACAGTTTCTGCTCTTGAATTATTAACACGCTACATAATCTGAAATAACACCACTGCTGTCATACAGTATTTTAAATGATAAACTCTGGTCTCTAAACTACTGTTGTGTTTCTTTTCCTGTTTAATACAGGAAGGGAGACCATAAGGAGACTTCTGAATGCAGGGGCAGGTTATATATAGAAACGATGTGGGCAGGTTACTATGAAGAAAAAAATCTCGGGGAAGCTGGGAAATCTGATTTCTTCATCTGCTTGTACCGCAGAGTTGCCACAATCTTTGACAGGTCGCCTGCCCTCTCTCTCATTGGTATTTCCAACACAATAGGGCTGCTAAGGCTTGTTGATTATTTTAAATGCTTTGTTCTCCTTGGAGTGTCGATCATGGGTTGTATCTAGCCATGTGAGAGAAGAGTCAGACAACGGAGATGGTGTGGGGGAGTTGCAGATCTAACTGAGGAAGAGGCTTGACTTCAAAACAATCCCCTGCAAACCCAGTCCTGGCGGCATTAACTGTGGAGAGACTGTGCAGGCATGGAAGTCTTGCTGTCCTAGTTGCCTCATCAAGTGGTAACTTGCTGGTTTCCCATTTGCAGTGGCCAGTCACAAATGTGCCTACTTGGACTTCTCACCTTGGGATATTTGAGCTCGTAACAGGAACAGGAAGCCACTTTGGCCCATTGCTTCCCTGGCTCACAAAAGGTAAAAAGGTGTAGAGCTACCAAACGGTAAATGCACACTGACAAAAAATAGATCCCCCTTTCATTCACTGAGAGCCTTCAGGCCTGCTCTGTTCATGCTGAAGTCAGGAGATTCTTGGCCAGTGGCTCTAGTTGGAGCAGGGCCAGTCCCAGCGTGTTCCCGTTTTATGCTTTCTCGTCAGGGTATTTATTTTTTCACCTGATGAATGGCATTGAAAGTGCCATATGCAGAACAGTTAAATGACCCACTGCTATCTTAGGTCTTCATCCACAGCAGAACTTTCCTGTGCTGTTTTTTTAGCCTCTTTAAAGGTTGTAGAATTTTTAGTAAAAGCCCACGCAGAGAAGCATTTATTTTATTTTTGATTCGAGCTGCCACAATCTAACATGGAAACCCCACCAGCTATGGCACTAAACAAGGAGGCTTCTTGTGTGTGGGTGTGGTGTTTTTTTTTCTTTATGTTTGTTTGTTTGTTTACTGTATGAATATGAATTGTGAAATGGGGGAATCTCTCTTCCTGATGTTAGTATGGGAAGATTGGACTTCTAAGTTTGTGTAACTCCACTGCACATCCTAAATCCAGTGGAGAAAATTTGGGCCTTAGGATCTTATGTTTCTATTAACTGCACTGAGCTTGATTGCCAGCCACTGCCCCGCTACTTCAAGTGTGAAAAAAAACAGCAACAGAGCTGGAGCCCTGGGGTAAAATGTTTAACTGCTCCAGAGGGAAAATGAAAGTAGCGGGAAAAAGGAATTGTTAGGTAGGGTAAATTTTACACTTCCCAGTATAAATACACTACTTGATCTTTGTGCCATTTGGCTCTGGTTATGAGCAGTAGGCACCACATCTGCTGAGGCTATGCCATATTTGAAGTACTCACAGAAGTACTAAGTATGAAGATGTATTCAAAATAACAAACATGGGAACCCAAGTGATATCATTGCTCCTGTCTGCACTACAGGACAGCCTAATTCAAGCTGGGGGCTGTTCCTGCTTTCCTAAGTACCTGAAAGAGACCTGGACAAAGCCTGGACAAATCTGCAGAAAGAGTGGAGGGGGGAAGTTTTCCATAAAAGAAAGTTAAGTGGAGAAGACATGATTTCTTTTTGTAGCTAAAAAAAGGCTGTTTCCTGTTCTACACAGGCTGTTTTGCCTTCATGGCATGAGGGTGGTGCCTGGAACGTGCAGGCAGAATTAGGTGGTATCTTTCTTGTTTTTCTCAGCCTGAGCTCTATACCTGGATATAGAAGGGTATCGGCTACATTTAGAAATGGGCAATTTAAGGAGAATATCTACACTGGAGTAAAAGCCTAAGACTTGCAAGCAGGGGCTGCCTTGGATTCTGGGCAGGCAGTCCCTTCTCCCATGTGCGAGAGTAGGCACCTGCGCCACTCCTCAAGTTTGGGCAAAAAGGGGATTTTCAGTTTTTGGCAGATCAAAGCAATGCGGTAGTAGCATGCATAAGAGGGATTAGCATCTTTCTACTTGTTTCTTCTTAGTGTGCTGCTGTAGTTGTAAGTAAAGGCAGTGAAGTTATGCTTACCTCTTCCCTTAAATTCTAGTCAGGGCTCAACTCGGGCAGAGCTCCTCCAGCCTTCCTTCAGCATGGCTTGCAGACGTACAAGGGCATGTTAAAATAAAGGGCATGGGGGCTATGCTTTTCTTCATGGAAAATGGTGAATGTCCGTTCCTCATTAATTCTCTTCACTTTCCACCTCTCCTTATTTCCCAGGTAGTTTGCATCTGTTTCTTTGGCAGAAGCAGCCAAGAAATGGAACCTTTATTTTACGTACTATGCTTTACTTTCCAATGTGCTTGACATGGTGAATGGGAGATCTGTGTCACCGTGTTTGGTATGAAATCAGGTGTGAGGGTGCACGGCAGCAAGACTTCTGAGGCTTACAGGATGTTAGGGCTGCTGTAAGCTGTGGTACTGGTCACCTGCACTTTGTTCAGCACTGTAAGACTTGCGTTGTTCACAAAGGCTGGACTTACTTGAGTCACCAAGTGCTTTACTACAGGCTGTCATCCAGTCCTCAAGAACATGCCTGTGCTGAGTTACCCTTGCAGCAAGAAACTGTTTTTGAGCGAGTTCTCCAGTTCATTTAAAAAGTCATGCTGTTCAACAGAGACAATATGTAATGCAGAGTACAAAAGCTTTCCCTTCCCACTTCCTTTGAAAGAAATACTGTGTGAGCTTCTTCATTTGGTAGCATATTTCAGCGATGGTGTATGTGAGCTTTGTGGCATCCATTTGCATTTTGAAAAGTATTGGTAAAATGCAGAGCCTTCTTCCAGGCCTGTTTGTTTATTTACTTGATCTAATTTCAGCATCCCAGGTTAGCCAGTAATGAAGCTGAATATTCTTGGTTTCTTTGTCACGTGGAGCACACTCTGAGACAGTGAACTTTTCATTGCCTTGCCTTTCATTTATGCTGTGGTTCTGGGAGCTGAAGTTTGGAGCCCGTTTATGTGTGCCATCAACAGCACGCTGCCCGTTCGGTGGGATGTTGGTGGTAGTGCCAGAGCCCTTGCTGTCATCCTCGTGTCTGCTCACACAAGGAGCTCAGTGAGCTTGCAGACTCCAGCCTTTGGCACACAAGCGAAGAGCTGGTGACCGCGCACTGTGTGCCGCAGAAGATAACTGTGTCTGTGACAGGTACAGCTGGTTGGGATGTTTCCATGAAGTGTTTTTGTGAAAAGCAGGTACTTTGATGAAATGCATGCATGATTTCATGGAATTCCAGTCCTTTCAGGTATGCAGAATTTGACTTGACAAGGCCTTGAACAACGTGACCTAAGTTGGCCTGGTCTCGAGTAGGTGGGCTGACCACGTGGCTTCAGGAGGTCCCTTCCAGCCTAACTCGCTCTCTGTTTCTGCTACTTGTTTTCTAAATTAGTTTTGATGAAAACTAAAACCTAGAGTAAATAACACTAACAGGTTAAAACAATTTCTCCAATTCTAAAAACGTAAATCAGTTTAGTACCCAGAAATAAACTTAAGCAGTTTTTAGTTCAGGAAATGTATTGCTTGAAGATAACTTTTTCCACTGAAAAAAAATCCAAGATTTTTATTTTTCATTCAACGCAAACAGATTTTTTTAAACTAGCTTGTGAACTAAACCTCTTGTTCCCTTAGCTCTAGATGGAGCTTACTCCTGTGCACAGCATGCTAACTCGGTATTTTATCTAATAAAGTATTAAAGACTTGCTCCTGCACCACTGAACCCAGCAGGAGTACTGGCAGTGCGAAGGACCAGGTTCACAGCGCCAGGTCTACCGTGTGTCTAGTGTGACACTGGTGCAAGGTTGACAGCCTGTCCCTCTCGTGGCATGATATGTTCACTTAGGTAAGCACCCCTCACATCTCACTTGAAAGGAGGTGAACTCTCAGAAGCAGCGTGTTAGGAGCTAGATCTATAAGTTGCAGCACAGTAGAAAAGTTTATGTGGGTAAGTTGAACTGTATCACTCAAGGCGTATCTTTTGGAGCTGCTGTTGTAGTTGAGACATTTTAAATTTGGGGGATGCTTTTTTTTTCCTTTGTAGTATTCTTCCATAGAGAAACAACCTAGGCATCCAAGTAAGCAAATAACCAATGTTTTATACATGACTGTACATTGTTCTAAATACTTCTGGTGAATTGGGATATAGGTATTTGGTTGGAAGAAGAAAAAAAGTGAAGCATTCCCCCGATACCCTTTGCTTTCCAGTGATTTCATCTTGTAGCTTAGGGTCACCTGTGCAATGGAAGTGACTAGTTGTTCTCTCTCTCTTTTTTTTATTTTTTTTTTCCCCAAACACTCCATTAATGGCCTCCTTTCTACTTAATAATTCATACATCTAAAGTGTAGGAGATAAGTGGAAAAACAAACAGACAAGAGAATGCCTAGCAAAGTACTTCGCTGGAGTTGTTTGTTCAGCATATTCCAGCCTACACATCAGAAAAACAGGTTTTTGCAGGGGAGGGGGGGAGCCAGAGAGGTCTTTCAAGTTTTATGCACTCCCTGATTGTTGTTTGCTGTCATTTCTAGGAGTTCCAACACCCAGTCCAGAAATCCTTCGACATACCTTGAATATGCTTGTACGGGAGAGGAAAATATACCCAACTCCGGATGGTTATTTCATTGTAACCCCGCAGACTTACTTTATAACACCATCTCTCATAAGAACTAACAGTAAATGGTACCATTTGGACGAGAGGATACCTGACAGGTCTCAATGTACCTCTCCGCAACAAGGAACTATAACTCCCTCCACCTCGGGATGCGTCAGGGATCGAACACTACCCAAAAACCACTGCGACTCCTGCCATTGTTGCAGAGAGGACATGCACAGCATGCATGCATCTACCCTACAGAGGAAATCAGCAAAAGACTGTAAAGACTCATACTGTCCTCCTTCGTTATGTCAGGTCCCACCTACTGAGAAAAGTAAAAGTACTGTCAATTTTTCTTATAAAGCAGAGACGCTCACAAAGCCCAAGGATGTAGAAAAGCAGTCTAAGAAATTTGGACTCAAATTATTCCGATTAAGTTTTAAGAAGGACAAGACAAAACAGTTGGCAAATTTCTCTGCCCAGTTTCCTCCGGAGGAGTGGCCGCTAAGGGACGAGGACACCCCTACCACTATACCTAGAGAAGTAGAAATGGAGATTATCAGGCGCATTAACCCAGACTTGACTGTGGAAAATGTCATGAGGCACACTGCACTAATGAAGAAACTTGAAGAAGAAAAGGCTCAACGAAGCAAAGCAGGATCTTCAGCTCACCACAGTGGACGAAGTAAAAAAAGTAGGAATCACAGAAAGTCTCATGGGAAGTCGAGGTCACACAGCAAGACTCGGGTGTCCAAAGGAGATCCATCAGATGGCTCTCATTTGGATATCCCAGCCGAAAGGGAGTATGACTTCTACGATCCCTTGACTCGATCCCCACGGGAAGGCTGTTTTATAATAGAACACAAGGGAGATAATTTTATAATGCACAGCAATCCTAACATGATTGAATCTCACTTTCCCATGACACCAGAATGGGACGTGTCTGGTGAGCTGGCCAAGAGAAGAACTGAAATGCCTTTTCCTGAACCTTCCAGGGGAAGCTCCCACTCCAAGGTCCACCGGAGCCACAGCCATACGCAGGATAGACGATCGAGGAACGAGCGGTCCAGTAAGGCTAAAGAAAGGTCTAGATCCATGGATAACTCCAAAGGACCTCTGGGCTCGGCTACTTTGGGCACGCCTGAAGACATAGGCGAAGGCTGTAGCCCAGATGACCAAACAACGAGCCAAACTTACATCGACGATAGTACCTTACGGCCGTCTCAGTCACTCAGTCATCAAAGGGCTCTGATTTCAGCCGCAGGCTACAAAGAGACTTGCATCCCTGAAATAGCCAGTGGCAGTGTAGAAACCCCCAGTTCGTGTAGCCTGTTGGAACAAAACAAGCCTACGGAGAACTTGCCTTCGTACAGCGAGCTCAACTCCTGCACAACAAAATCTGCAGTCGATGACTATTTCCAGTGCAACACGTCCAGCGAGACCGTGCTTACCGCTCCGTCACCGCTGGGAAAGAATAAGGAGGATCATGACACGCTGACAGGGACAGACGGGCTCAAAAAAATGGCTCCCTCAGAAAGACAGTCTCAGCATGGTGTCAGGGAGCCCGGGGTGCACAAAGAGGAGTCCCCGAAGGGCCCGAGCAGTGGCTCAGCAGTAGCTGGCCAGACTCCAGAGGTGATCGCAAACGGGCGGCTGGTCCAACACCACAGCGCTGAGTCAAGCAGCCTGGATAAAAGGAAAGAAATATTTAGCAAGGATACACTCTTTAAACCTCTGCACAACACTCTTTCTGTGAATAGTTACCATAAGTCTAGCACACCCCTGCTCAAGCCCCACCAGAAGACCCCCTCTGACACGTTGCCGGTCCGATGCGAGAAGCTGGAGCAAGCGATAGTCAGCTCGGTCACGCAGGCCATGCCCGGCTCGCAGAGGCAGCAGGAGACGACTGGGAACCAGGAGGCCTCCTTCGACTACTACAACGTGTCCGACGACGACGACTCGGAGGAGGGGACCAACAAAAACGCTGAGGAAGAGAAGAACAGGGATGACGTGGGCACCATGCAGTGGCTCCTAGAGCGAGAGAAGGAGAGGGACCTGCAGCGGAAGTTTGAGAAGAACCTCACTCTGCTCGCCCCGAAGGAAACGGAAAGCAGCAACAACCAGCGAGCCACCCACTCGGCCCGCCTGGACAGCATGGACAGCAGCAGCATCACTGTGGACAGCGGGTTCAACTCCCCACGGTAGGCCTGTCTCCTTAATTGCAGCTTTACCGGCTAGGAAGCTTTAGTGACCTGTGTGTGTTGTGTTGGTGACAGAACATAGGGCCGCATTAAGCACATGTAGGCTTTCAGACCGTGTTTTCTGCAGCTCTGAATCCACAATTCAGAGGTGTGGGTCTTCCCCATACTGTAAGTAACCAGAGGCCATTTGCGGCATTGACTGTATTAGATAATTTTCCTTTTGCTGAAAAAAACTCCCTGTATCCTTTTTTCTGTTTGAAACTTGTGTTTGCATTTAGACTAGAAGGGGTGAGCTCCTGCATATCCCCCCCCCCCCCTTCACCATCAAGACAAATTGGAAGAGTAGACATAACTAGCTGCCATTATCCTTGGCTCAGAAAATGTATAAAAATATATATTTAGGGGGGGTTGTGTTTTTTTTCTTTGTTTTCTTAAAACATTTTGGAAGTGTATTTATCTATCTGTCACCATTCCAAACTGGTGAGACTGGAACAGCTGTTCCCCCTCCACAGCTGAAAGTGCTCAGGATATTTGAACTTCAGAGGTGCCCCAGCTCTGCATCAGCAGAGAGAGAGGTGTCTTGCCTCGGGTACTTGGCAAAGGTGTCCAGACGTTTGTGTGTGGTGGCAGTGGTTAGCCATCCTCATTGCAGGGATCTCAGACATCACAGAAGTCTCAGTGCACTAGGAGTCTTACAGACATAGGGAGGAGAGAGTTGCTGGTGTGTTTCCTACCCTGAAGATTTCACCAGCTCATTTCCAGGTTAAGAACCTTTCATTGGAGCCTTCTTCCTTCTCCCTCTGGCCTTTGGCAGCCCTAGGTCCCTGCTGGAGTGGAGCTTGCCTGGTTTTGTTTGCCCTGGATAGCAGCCCATCAGAGTTCAGAACAGTGACTCTAAACCCACAGAAATAATTTACAATGGTTGTTCTCTTATAATGTCTTGCTTAGGCTTAAATTATTTATTGGCTGTGTTTAAAAATAAAACCTCCAAGACTGGCTTTGTATTAGGTAAAAGAAAATGTTGTTTGTTTGTTTTTTTTTTTTTTTTTTTTTTTTTTTTTTTTTCACTACAAAAAGTGTTCTTATTCCTCAAAATTATATATTCTTATAAATCTCTAGCAAGGCCCTCAGAAAGCCATGTGAAGGGTTTCCTGCTCCTAGACACAGGACTAAATTTCCTTTTCAGTTAGTCCTGCCACTCTGGAACAAATTCCTTTGGATTTGATGGTTACTCCTGCTTGATGTTAATAACAAGGCAGGAATTACTGGGCCTGCTGCAGCACGCAGGGAACATCAAACCACTGGAGCAGGCTTTTAACATGTGTATGATTCTTCCGAGTAAAAATTTTGAAAAATAATTTGAGCAAGTCATTGCACTTACACTGAATCTAACTTCAATACAAGAAGGGTTTGAATTTGCTCCTGCAGATGCTCGGCATCTTTTTCACACACAAGTGCTGTGTGAGGCTGTGCGCACTGTTTTTTTTTAAAAATGTAATTTCTTTAAGCTGAAGTGCTATACTTGCAGGCAGTTTTGGCAGGGGAGTGTATAATGCTTATTGCTGCGTGCCCAGCCTGCCTCACTCTGCAGCGTGCATTTCATCTACAGGACAGGGTGTTGACTGGATAAAAATCAGTTCTTAGACTGCTGTCTTGCCTGCTGCATGCAAACTGAATATAAGCTTGCATTTCTGCTTAATGCAAAGTCAGATATTTCCTTCCCTAACTGTTTACACAAAAGCTAAAATTCCTGTTGATGTTCAGCTTAAATTTAGCTAGCGAGAGAACAGAATGTTGTGAGCATACTGGATTTAGTGCTGCTATAGCACTCTGTTAAGATTAAAAGGGAAACAGATAAGCAGCTTTTAATAACGATTGTGCTCTACACATCCCTTTTTTATTTTACTGTTTATTTATTAACAATTTTTTTTTTTGCAAGTAAGCTTTTTTATTTATACAAAAATGCAGCATTCTGTAGTTTTTTTTTCTGTGTATTTGTTTCATAAGGCCAGCATATATTCTGGGTATTTCAAAGGCTTTTATATGTCCAAGTCATGAGTTTTGCATCAAGACGATTAAATTGGATGCTTTTGCTCACTTCTGGTCACTCCTTGATATAACTATAAAAATCACTGGAGCTGAGGGTGAATCCAACCCTTTGGCTATAATTGCCATGCTGTTATTACTTTCCTACCTTATAAAAAACGTACTCCACAGCCCTTTTCCAGGAAATAAAAACCCACCATCCAGCATCCATCTGGTAAGATTCCCCCAGATCTGACAGCGTCCATTAGCAGGTACCTCAGGAAGAGGATCAAAACAGGACACGCTTCTAGGGAAGTTTCTCAAGTGTACTCTCCTAGCTTCCACTAATGTGCAACTGGACTTCCTGGGGTGTGGTGCTATCTTTTCATCTTTCATTTAAACCGCAGTGTGCAGCGTTGCTCGGGGAATCAAAATTACCAATTCGACACTGTGAAAGAAAAAGGGTATTTTCAAAGTGTGACAAATGACAAGAAAAAAAGGGGCATTAAAAAAAAACAAAACACCACCACCAATGCAGGATGTAGTTAACGAGATTTGCAATGGTCATTTGACTTCAAAAGTATTTTGTATGAGAAATTCATGAATACGTTGCCATTGGGAAAACAGCCTCACTGTATTTTGTTCAGCACATTTATACAAGTGGGATATAGTATCCACTAGCTTTTAATATTATTTTTTCCCTTTATTTTTAAAGTTCATGTAATACTGCTGTTCTTTTCACCCAGAAGCTAATTTTGGCATTGCTGTGCATGCTAAACTCTCTCTGCAGTCATCATCTACAGATGTTAACAATGGTCAGTTTGCAACATTGGAACTGAAATTGGTTTGAAAATCTGGAATTGGTGGTTCCATAAAGAATGATACAGTACTGGCTGATCTCTGAAAAACAAAGATTGCATCTGTTTTCATTAATAAGCAGAGGGAGAGGGATCAAAAAACGAGCAACAGAAGCACACCCTATGTCACTGCAGCTCACGGAGGTTGCTTAGTGTGAGTGTCGCCCGTCGTCGCTGTTTGGAGGTACTTACAATAAGGTGATTGGCAGGAGGTGATCAGTACCAAATCTGATCAAATTAAAAATATCTACGAGAACTTTTCTAGAAGCATCATTGATTTTTCCAGGTTCATTCAGTTCAGGATGGTTTGCAGCTACATTTATTACTACAGCTACACAAGGTGTTTCTGCCATGCACCGACACATTTCTCCCCTGCCACATTCCAGGCTGTGTGTTTCTACTCTTCCCCTGTTACTAGCCCTCATCTTTTTTCTCCGGACTAGTATTTAACTGGGAGAGGAATATGTTGCAGGGTCAGGACCACACAAGGCAGGTGGGAGCAGCTCCTTTCAGGAGCAGGTAAATTTAGGTTGATTTTAAACCGACCAGGAAGCTCTGTCATTAGTATCTGCTTTTGGTGCTTGTGTAACACCCATTCAGTCCTCTAAATGTACTCTACACACACCTCCACAGCAAGTTGTGATGTCATTTTACAAAGAAGTAGGGGTGTGGGTGAAGGATACATGGACTACCTGAAAACCAAATCTCTCTCTGCATGGAAAAACATTCTTCAGAGATAAAGAGTGGTAAGAGAGCAAAAAAGAGTAGTATTGGTAAAAACTACCTTTAGTATATCTTGGCTGAGTTTTTGAAAAGCTGTAGGTTAAAATAAAGGCTCCTCTGCATTCACAGCTAGATGTGTTATTAAAAGGCTTACTCTTTAAAAGCGCTCAGTGTGCTGTCACTCCCATGGACAGGCAGTGTGTTAGAACGAAAGGAACTCGGTCTGTTGCATAAATGAAATAACAGCACCCGTTCTTGTGTAGAGAATGATTGCAGAGCAGGCAGTTAAGATCTCTCACTGTCTTGTAAGTTGCAGTTGTCTCAGCTGTGAAGCAGAATTGAAGTGCAGTGTTCAGAAGCATTATGGGTTTAATGTAAAGTAGTGTCTTTAACTTACAAATAATCTGTGTTAAAGAGAGAGAGAAGAGGGGACAGCAGAGGAGGCTGTGCTGCACGAGCATTCTCCTAGCTCTGCCCGGTCACAGTGCTGATTTGAAGTTACTTTGTGCAAAAATTCACCATCCGGGAAATAAAATTAATATGCCCCACGTGCAAAATGGAAGCTATTTTATTTCCTTGAGTGTAAAATCCAGATGCTTGATACCGGTTCAGTGTACAGACCCTGTGTGACAGCCTCAGCCCTGCTCAGTGCTGTACCTGCGTTGCAGCATGGTGGCTGCTGAGTACCTCTGGAACCCGTTTTGGAGGAACATATGTGAACCGTCAAAATGCGATGGTTTATTGATGTGACATTACATACAAACACAGGAAGCCTGTTATAAAACACTCTATTCTCCTTTCCTGTCTGGTCCATAGATATATAGGCATGTCATATACGAGTGTGTATATATATTTCTTTTCCATTCTAGTACTCGTGAGAGCCTGGCATCCAACACTTCGAGTATTGTTGAAAGCAACAGACGTCAGAACCCTGCTCTGAGCCCTGCACACGGTGGTGCAGGCCCAACCTTCAACTTCCGAGCCACCGCAGACCCGCCGACAAGCGAAGCTGAGAAACTGCAGAAACCAGCTAACTGCCTGCAAGCTTCTGTCACTAGTGTCTGATAGTCATCCTGCCTCAGAATTTCTGTCTCATCCTATACAGTAAAGTTTACGACACTGGGACTGATGTTTACATCTTTGGGGAAAAAAAAAAAAGCATCTCAACCACAGTTTTAGTGTTTACTTAAACTGTGCTGCTATGTAGACTAGGGGCAACAAAGAAATCTTTATTTCAAGGTATTGCTTTTCACATTTGCGGCTCTGTAGCAACAGAATAGCAGTAGGGATAATATGTACACTTTTTGCTTCACTTAATTGTAACTGAGCACATAAATGAAAGTCTAGACACTGTAAGTGTAATCTGCATTTTCAATGTCCATGCAGTTGCCAACTTCGTTTAAAAAAAAATGCCACAGATGTGTGATGCCCCCGGTCAGAAGCTAAACTCTGCTGCAGAGTTGTTCTACTTCAAAAATTGAGCCACTGCTGAAAGTAACCAGCCAGGATCACCATGAGGAAAAATGATGCCAAACGTGACAAGTGGTGACCTCAGCTCTATCTGTGAATTATTAGTACCAATCAGTCATTTTCACTGTGTGTTTTTGGGACACAACTTTGCAAAATACCTGTTTTAGTGAGTAAAAAGAGGTCTTTCTTTTAGAGTATGGAGGGTGGGTAGGGAGGCAGCTTCCCCTTTCGTGTTTCAAAAGTATGAGAGATGTTTATGTACTGAAACTTGCTACTTGACCTTCCAGAGTCAGAAATGAGGAGGTAGAGGGGGGAATGGGGAGGGAAGGGAAAGTTATAACTGTCACGGAGCCGCACCATGGAGTGACAGAAAATATAGGGAATATCTTCAGTATCAATCAAGTATTTAAGACAGATAATCTAATTCCTGTGTCACTTCTGGTATTGCAACTCGCCATTAATAGAGGAATCAGAATAACTAATTTCTTTGAACAAAAATATTCTTTGTGATATAAATGACAAGTATGGCCTGAAGAATTGATTTCTTTCTAGTGGAAGGACGTAAATCTATTTTATGTAGCTTATTAAATAGAGTGCCTAAATTAGGCTATTAAAAATAGCATACATTGTAGTGATTATCAGAGAACAAAATTTAGAGAATTATAAACTTCTGGCCTTTTTATTCAGTGGATGTTATTTGCAATTTAGCATTTTATGGACACATCTAGTTTCTAGAAATTAAATGTGTCCATTTGGTTGGCAGCAGAAATCTGAATTCTGTAGGTATGGTATATCCCAATTGCTCTCCCCTAAACTGTTGCTCCAAAGTAATTAATACTATGCTAATTACTGCAGAGTAACTTCTAAGGCTAGTTGAACTTAAAGAGTAATTTTTAGGTATAGGGTCACATTCTACTCTGTTACTCATGCAACCCGGTAGTGCAACAAACTGACTTCAAAATTAATTCTATCTTCATTTTTTATCAGAACAGACAAATTGGTGGAAGAATAACAAAGATATGAAAATATTCAATAGTCCAAACTGTTGAATAGAAAAGGGACATTTACACTGTCTAGCTCTTGTAGTACACAGGTGTTAAACCCAACTGTACATATTTAAAACCAGTGTTTTCATCAGGTTCTGGTGACATGTATTACTCTGTACACAGCGTCATTTGAGCTTCACTCATGTTCTATATTGTCATCAGAAGTCTTCACTGAAGGTTCAGCCTTATGTTACGCAGTTGGATAAAGTTCATTTACTTACAAAAATGGCTTTCTAACTCTGGACACAATCAGTTGCTAATTCTGTCAAGGACATCTGCAGTACCCAGTAAATGCACAGGTCTGTTTTCCTTGGTTTCAATGTATAAATTCCATTTCATGGGAGCAATAAGACCTTTCAGTGCACACAAAGGAAATTATTGTGCTTTTGGTTGGTTATCAAAGTCACTTGGCCTTTAGCCTTCTGCCTTATCATACCTTCCAAGATGTGCTCTAATTACCATATAATGCTTTGCATGACGCATCTTATTACTCAGTATGTAACTCCAGCCGTACTTACTCCATGCGAACTGTAGAGTCAGAGTTTTTGTGGGGAATTGTCATATCCTATGCAGTGGCTGACTGTGATTCTGTTTTCTGAGACAGCTCTGACATCAGTAGTATGTATCAATTCAGTAAATAAAAATGTCAAAACTTAAAACATATATATATATATATATATATAGCTGATGATCTGAAGTACTAATGGCAGTATTAAAATGTGAACAGCAAAAGCAAATTTCACCTTTTGGAGAAACGTTTGTTTGTCATAAGCTAATCAGAACTTATGCAGGCAGCTGGTTGTACAGAAGACATAATTCCAACAAAATATGACAATACATACCTACAAACTGTTTAGTATGTGATTTCCTGAAGTTCCCAGAGACCAGCAGACAACATAAATGTCATATTAATGTTGACATGGCATTGTACCAATATTAATGTGACTCTTGGAATATGGAATGTAAACAGAAGTTTCAAATAGAAACGTTCTAATCTTGAATTCTTTTTTTTTTTTTTTTTTTTTTCCTTTTAAAATCAACAATGGAATATAAGGAAATTCCATCTTGAGGTTCTGGTAACAAAACCACGAGAGTGGAGCTTGAGTGCTTTATGTCACCCTAATCCTTTGATGAAATCATAGCCTTGTATTACATGGTTGCTTATCTGTCATTCTTCTTCTAATGTATCAATTTAAAGGTTTACAGAGTTAGATTAGGTTGAATCTGTGTTGTGTTCAACTGTAAAGGGTCAACACAAATCTGTCGGCATTTTGCACACTTATTATGTATTATTATAATACAACATGTTACTTTTATGGTAATTTTTTTTACACATATAACTACCTCCATGAATTTGATGAAATGCAGCAACATAAAAAGTGTATTGTACAAAGCAAGGTTAAAAACTTTGAAGCATTAGCTCATGGCGTTCTCTTGTGTGTCAATGCTTGCGTATGAAGTCATCATGTTTCCATTGCCACAATTTCATTTTAAAATATTAAAAATCTGTCTTTCAGATGAGTCACTTAAGACTTTGACAAGGCTGCATAATTGGGATAAAAGTGAAAGGGAGGCTCAAACCTTCCATCCTCTCCCCAGTTACTGCTACAATTTCTGCCTGGTAGAACTTGAAAATGTATTTGTAATTTAGCAAATTAGGAACATCTACAGTCTGTGAAATATGATTGACAGTTTGGGGTTTGACAGAAGACACTCTGGGTATTTTCTTGGCAGCCTTCAAACATGCTGGGCCCTGTTCTGCCTCCGTTTTTGCCAACATATCAGGTCATGGTTTCTCTGAACCGGCAAGGGTGTTAGAGCAGCTCTTCCTTCAACGATACACACTCTGTTTTCTAGAGCGTGTGCATTAGAAACACTTGCTCCTGTAGAAATTGCCAGCAGCTCTTAATTGACTTCTCTGGGAGCAGTATCGGGTCCCCACTCGAGGTATGTGCCTATTGTTCAAAGAACGTGGGCGAGTTTCCAAGAAAAATGAAGCTGGCTTTTGAAAAGTAGCCAGTTGCAACAAGCCACCTTTCAAGAGGGAAAAAAGAAAGATTTTCCAAAAACCAAAGGAAGAAAGTGGCAGTTGAACCTAAGCAGATCTCACTTATATACAAACCCCGATTTATGAACACCTCTTTCAGCAAACCTACTACCATTATCCTGATGCAAGTTAATATACAATCATCAGCTGAGCTAATTTAGCTGGTTTTAAGTATTTCAGTTACAGACCATAGGAAATCATTATCCGTTCGACTCCGTGCGCCATTGTGAAATGTCCCTAAAACAAGCAACAACGTTCGCTCAACTTCAAAAAGTAAGATGTATTGGGAAGCAGATACTTTAATTAAAACCATGGCCCGAGTGCTTGCCAGCGGTAGTCGTTGTTATAAAAGAGACGGAGGCCATCATTAACATGGGTCATGCTTTGCACTTAAGCCATGCCTTCTGCCCGAGGGCCGTGGAGCACTTCTGGCGGTACCAGCTGAGCCTCCCAGCACAGAGGCAGACCTCGCTGTCCCTGTTCTCTATCGGGGCACGCTGAAGAAAACAAGGCTGAGAGTCTGTGGATGAAATTATTAGCCAGTTTCTTTCTTTCTCTTCAGAAATCACTCAAGTAAGTGTAATAGTTGACCAAAGTGTTCAGTGTTTGTACTCGAGCTCATCTTTTCGTGCTTTCAGTTCAAGTAAGAGGGAAACTACTTTGCAGTCCTGCAGAGACTCTTAGGTTAGCAGTGCCAAAACCAGCTTTCAGTCGTACGAGTACTGCCGCCGGTGGTTTTAGAAACAGTTATTTTAATTAAAAATTTGTTTTTCAAGTACATTTCACAGAGCTTTTCCCAAACGCGATTCTTCAAATTGTTGTGCTGAGAAAGCAAATAGCACTCCTAATCTGGTGTCACCCCCCAGTTTACAATTAATTCTCTTTGCTCTTCTGCAGAAAGCTGTACAGTATTAGAGAGAAATGTTCTATTTTTTACATAATTCTTTAAAAGAAAGCAAAGTATATATCTAAAACATTCCCCCCGACGTAAGTAAAGCGCATCGATCCTGCATCAGCGTGCCCCGTGGCGCGCAGCGGACCCAACTAAAGCCGAGCTGGTGCTAGAAGAAAACGGGACTCACGCTCCTCTTGTGGCGGCGCTCCAGACGCTGGTCTCAGCCACCGGGTGTAAATCTGGCATTAACTCCCCCGGCCTCCCACGCACCTAACAGAGAGCGGAATTGGTCGCTAGCTCCATTGAAGCTCAGTTCTGAGCTGAGGATTTCCGCCTTCCTCCCCCCCGAGACCCTAAACGCAGACGAGGCGCAGAAGGCCACCCGCACACACCTGGACCTGGAAATGCAGCCGGGGGGTGAACCCCTGGCGAGATGCGGCCGGCAGCCCCCTGCCCAGCACCTCCCAGGGCAGCCGCAGCGCGGTGCCCTTGGGTCCCGTCCTGCAGCGGTTAGAGCCACCCGACGGACGCCCACCCGTAAGTATGAAAGGGCCCGCGGGGTGATTGGCACAGAGGTTACTTCTACAGGTGGAGGAGGCGTTAAGTTGAGAGGGATCATAACTCTGCAGGTAATCTTCTGTGAGTGACTGAATGTGGCTGTTGCATTAGGTCTAAATGAGTTACTAAATGCAAGTGGGACTTACTGTATGTTAGAAGGGAGTTTTGCAGCCAAGACTGCCTTGTATAAATGTGTTTGCACTGAAAAAAAAAAAAAAAAAAAAAAAAATTAAAAAATTACTTGGTCTCTGGTTGCTGTAAAGGTCATCCAAGATGGATGTTCTGTTTATATTGTATAGTATTTCATATGAAATAATTACGGTTCATGAAATGTCTTCCCTAACGTTACTGATTTATAACAGCACATTTGTAACATGGTTTTTATTGTGTCAGTGTACCATATTGTAAATGATGATTACTTGTCATGCTTAGTATAATAATTTAAAGGAAAAAAAAAAAAAAAAGGACAGGGATTTTTGTAAGTCTATATTTGAAAGTCCCTCCATATGGTAATATTGTGTTCATGTTGTTTATGTAGTGTTGTGCGAAATATCCATTTTGGATTGTGTTACTTTTTAAGATATTAAATAACATTTGGTTATATGTTTTAAGTGGATTTTTTACACCCATCGGTGGTTTTTAGAGGAAATACTTTCCATTTCAGAGAAAATAATTTCCGTTTAACGCGCTGTTTCTCTCCCTCGTTTAGGAAATCTTGCGCAACAAATCGGTAATCTCAGAAAAACAAGGGTCGTTACAGCTTGCTGTGCTCGTGTGTGCTTCCCCAAAGGGCTGAGAGCCATTCCAGAAAAACAGCACTAGGGAGAGAAATTTGCAGAATTCAAAAAAGACCCTGTTTGCTTTGGACGGGCAGGGTGATGCGTCTTGGGGAAATGCAATCCCCACCAAAGGCACGAGCTCCAAGCTGAGATGCACCCGAGCACAGGGAAGTGACAAGTCCCTGAGCGCATCCTGATGCCCAAGCAACAGCCTTCAGCTCCCTCTTTTCCTCTCCTCTCCATCCTCATGGGCCAAAGAAGGACCTGGGCACGCACCAAAGAGAAAGGGCTGCAGCGAGGAGGCTTTTCCTACTTCTTGCAATACTTATCCAGATGTTTTCCCCTCTCTCTGACAGTAGCTGATTGGAAAGCCCAAGTGGACAATGTTTAACGTGCGGGTGCTGCTTTCCTGCCTCTGTGCTGCCTGCTGGAAGGCTTCAAAGCGGTTAAGGCTCCAGGGCCTTGCCACAGTACTGGAGTATCTTGTCTTGATACACACCTTGCCCTTTAAACTTTGCTTAGAAACCTGCTTTAAGTTCTCCTTATACATATTCTGCCAACAGTTAAACTGAAGATCTTAAGCAAGTGACATCTTTTTGGTCCAACTCGGAGTTTGCTGTGCATATTACCTTTGTTTCCCCCTGCGTCACTGCCCATGTCCAGACCACCAGAACTCAGACCAGACAGCACAGAGGTGCAGAGACCAAGCCCAGTTCTTTGCTGGCTTTCTCATTCCCACTTTCTGGAGGTGTCCTGGCTTCCTCTACCTCAGTAGAGGTGGGATTTGGGGCTGAACACACGTACAGATAGCTTAAGTGTGGTCCATACCTTACTTGAAATGGCTAGGCCCACTGCTTCTCTGAAGAACTTTTATCTTCCTGGTGGATTGTGCCTTTCTGCCGGGAGCACTGACCTCAGAACAGCACATTTCCATCCCTCCTTATCTACAGATATCTTAAGATTATGTTTGTGAAGGCTCTCCTCTCCAGAACTGCTCTTTTCCATCAGCCTCTCCGCTGACTGTTTAGGGTCTGTTTTTTCCTACCAGTGTATTTTCTGTGGTGTCCTTCTCTGTCAGCATCCCCACCTCTTCTGCTCCTTCTTGGCATTTTCCCCCTTCAGGTTGTTTTGTTTTCCCCATGCATTGCTTGACAGGAAATGTCCTCTGCCCCTTTTCTCACCTTCCCTGCTTAAAATGTCATCCTAATCCTATAGGGTCCTTTCCTCACTTTTCCATTCCTTTCTCTTTTTCACTCTCCCCACTCATCTGAATGACCCCAGAGAAGAAAAGGTGCTCAGGATAGGAGCTCCTGTCAGCACTTCCCTTCAAACCCTGCTGTTCCAGCTTGGTGATTTTCAAAAAAGGCATCGAAACTTGCCCCCACTTTTCATCCCTTCTGTTTTCTTCCTCCTTTTGACTGCTGCTCCCTCCTTAACTGTGGGCTTTCCTGCCCAACATCTCTGTGTTTTGTGGGCTCAAAGACCCCAAACCCGCAGCGATGCTAAACCAACAGGTCACATTTGTCTTCCTCAGGGTGCCAAGCAAGGTCCCAGCTCAATGCTTTGGAAAACAATTACAAAAACTACAAAAAATTACACGCCTGCTCACCGCCACCGGTGGGTGAAGGGCGAAGGGGCTTGCAGCAGATTCAAAGATGCTGGGCCCTGCATGGCCACCAGTGGCTGAGCGCTTGTGAGCAACCTCCTTCTGCGCCTCCAGGTCCTCATCTTGAACCAAGGATTTGTAGCCCTGCTGTCACAGTAGTGATAAATGAGGATTGGGAACAGGAAATCCCAAGTACATTTTTTTTTTTAATCTTTTTTTCTCATCTCTTGTCCTGATAAGCACGGAAAACCTAACCCTGTGCTGCCAGCTACTTGGAAATAAGTGAGCAGAGTCTCTACATCAGCCGGCGCGCACACTAACGCGGTGATGTACCTCGGTTCCTTTCTGCCTTCCTTACGGAAACCCGGAGCCTTTTGCTTTGAGTTCTTGGTAAAACTCTCCTGGCTGCCCAATGACAGAGGGGCAGTGGGGCAGGGGGCTGTGAAGGTGGCCCGGGGAGCCCTCCTGCAGCGCGTTCAGGCTTTGCCCCTGGTCACGTAGGCTTTGCTCCCGCGGCAGCAGAAGGGAACGCCGGCATTTGTGTGGAGGCTCCCAGCGGGACCGTGCTCCTGGTGCCCGCGCTCGCCGTGCTGCAGCTCACCTTGTGGGGCAGGCCGGGCACACGTGGGCTGGGTCCCTCTGGGATGAAAGCAGGCAGCACCAGGAGCACAGAGACCAAGCAGAGAAACCAGGCCTCCTGGGGGGACCATCCAGAGCAGCCTGTAGGCAGGGGCTGGGGCCTCTGGTCTCCCTAGACTGAGCGTAGCTCTTGGGATGCCCCCTCCTTGAACATCCTTCTGGGTCCTTTTAGCTGGGATTTGGGGAAATACGGATCTCAGCAGCTGATTCTGCAGGGCAGCTTGTGCATTGCAAGGATTTCAGTGCAAGCCACGTGTTACGCACCTGGAATCTGCCATTGCTGCATAGCTGTGGTCCTCCCCCCACGTGCACCAAGCAGCACACGTGTACCACTGGGCAGGGACTGCCAGGGGTTGCCATCAAGGTTGCAGACTTGAAGACACAGAAGTGCAAACTTCGGAGCTGGCTGTGTCTTCCTGGCTTCAGCAGCTGAACGCTGCCTGCAAGACACAGCCCCTGCCCCTGCCTCTGTGGTGAGACTCCTGCTCCTGCTGCACGGCTTCTCCTTGCAGCACATTGCCCAGTTCCTCCTCCTCCTCCTCTTCCTCCTCCTCTCCGTGGCAGGCCCCAGCCAGCCGGCCCCAGCACGGGGAGGCCATGAGGGGAGAACCTCTGCTGTGTCCAGTTCAGTGCGCGCCTCTGGCTCAGACCCAAAGTTTTCTTGCCAGAAAAGTCCTGTTTAGCAGCCAGCTGCCACGACTCAGCACGCTTCTGCTGGACACAAGCTGATGATGATTTTCAGATGCTTGTAGCGGGGCCAGCTGTAACCCCGATCTAAGGCATGGCCCTGGCAGAGCCTCTCAGTGAAACAGCAACATTTATATATATATATACAGATGTACATATATATTTAACCTAGGCAGGGCAGTGTAATTATTCCTCTTCTGCTAAAGGAGTACTGAGACATTTTGCCTGAAAAAGGAAGCTTTTGGTTGAGTCCTCAACTTCACCTGCACGTACGGTGGCATTGCACAGACGGGGACGACCTTGCACACAGCAGTCCTTTATGTGTGTGTGCACCACGCACAGGCTACACAAAATTTCCAGCTAAACAAAGGGAGCGGGGAGAGGAGGCCAGGAGAAGCCACCTGCCTCGTCCTGGGCTGGTGATGGCTGTCCCATGCAGCAGGACATTTCAGGGCGTTATTCCCTGCCTCCTCGGTAGGAAACGTGACACAGCAGGCGGATGAGCCCCGCTGCCCTGAGGGGCATGTCTGTGTGACAGCAGCCCCAGCGGCCACCAGGACAAGTCGGCTGCTTGGGCAAGAGCTAGCTCGAACCGCCCTGCAGGCAGCAAGCCGGGAGCTTTGGACTTCAGCTCACCGCCAGCAAGTGGGAAAAACTGACTCAGAGAACTTAATTTTCAGAAACAGGGAGCACCTGAAGACCTTGTAAAAGCAAGTGTTTGCGGCCCTAACTTCAGGCGACGTTCCCTCTCAAGCCTATAAAACGAACCAGGCACGTTTTGTTTTCACCCCTCTCCTTTGCCTTCCTCCTTGCTTGGCCCTGGGGGGCTGCCCCCACACATGCAGCGTTCGCTTTCTGTCTCCTCTTCCTCACAGACTTCTGGGGAAAGTCATTTTTCTTCCGACTGCAGAGTTTTATTTTTAAGTAGTCTCCAGTGGACCCTGGAGATTTATTATTCACTCATAATGAAGAACCTCGAGAGCCCTCACAGCCTAAGGTAGCTGCTATGTTTATTGTTCCTCCTTAAAGGTAGACCACTCTCCTGGTATGGTTTTATTATCAGCTATAATCCAGTATGGAGTGACTGTATTTCTCATGCTTTGATGCTGGGCAGCAAATAACACCAAAGCACAGATTGCACAGAGAAATGTTCTAAAATAAAATGAAAACCCCTCTTACTTTTGATGGTAGAAATGAGAAAAAAAACATATCAGCAAACTAAAGCCTTACAGGATGACAAATAGTTTCAAAAAGCTCTTTCGCCGTGTTTAAAACATTTGCCTGTTGATGAGTGGACTTCCATTGAACCAGGAGCTAATAAAAGACCATTGACTGGAAATACGTTGAGCACATTGCTGATTTTTAGAACTTTTAAGGAAATGTTGTTATATAGCGAGCACTGATTAACAAGTCAAATGCCCAGTGTATATCAAAGTGGAACACAGCATATGTTAGAGAGCAATTTTATTTTAATATATCTTTTTTCCCTCTTAAAATCACTGCATATTTTTAGATTGATTTTATCACTGCACATGTAAAAGCTACATTACCTCTCTGATGTCTCCTTGAGAAAGAATTCTAATTTGGAAGGGCAAGATTATGTTAAAGAATTTGAAATATTTGTTAGAAACGACAATAAATCCTATGCATAAGTATATATTTGAGTGCATTTTAGTATATGTTTGCCTTTCTAAAAATGAAGCATGTGGGATGTTGGTGAGGAGGATTTATGCAGACCTAGAATAAAGAACAATCACAACGGGCATTTTCCAAAATGTTTTTTCCGAAGCCAGGCACCAGCCACAGCCTGCCAAGCCGGCGAGGTACTCACGCTCCTGGCAGCATTCCCCTCTGCAGGGCAGCCTCCTAAAGCAAACACACGCTGGGATTGCCTGTCTCAGCCCATCCTCGGCCTTCTCCCTCCCCACGTGCATGGGATGTTTCTAGTCATGAAGGCTCTGAATGCCCCCCAAGGCCCTCGCACTGGGCTCACAATAAAACCTTCTCCTGTCTTTCTCTCGGTTCCTGTCGTACGTGCAGTAACTTGCTGTTTGTTCCCTTCTAGAAGCTGCAGAGTGCCTCTGAGCTTACTCTGTGTCCAAAAAAATCATCTCCTCTCCAGCAGGGGAAGGTACATGATGCATCCCAGATGTGTGCACGTGGCAGCAGTCTCCAGACGCGGTGGCTTGCGGGAGGGAGGTGGCTGAGCAGAGAGCACTCGCTGTCTCCGCGCCCCTGCCTGGAGCAGGGATGTCGTGAGGCTGACGCTGTGTTACTGCCCCGGCACACGAAACCTCCCAAATGTCACTCAGAGACGTCTCTGCTTTTAACCAGTGGTGCTGGAGAAGCCTGTGGTTGTCACGGGGAACCGGAGGGAGGACGCAGAGCGGCTTCAGGTTGTTAGATAAGATCTATCTTCTGTCATCTCCTTGGCTGTCGGCTGCCAGCTCCAGATCAGCCCGTTTCCAGCTCTTAAAACAGAAGAAAAGCCCTGTCTGAAAACGCCTCTTCTCTCCAGCTGCAGCTCCTGTGCTTCACTACAGCCCTGGGTGGTGCTCGCGGCTCTCTGTGGTTGCCTCCTTCCTCCCTCCCTCACAGGACTTTTGGCAACACCCGCTTTTTGGGGTCCGGGAGTGTTATCGGCACACTGAGCTCCTGTGGTGGAGGGAGGAAGGGCTCCTGGGCTGGGAGGCAACTCCAGAGAGCTCCTCTGTGTGCAAGCTGTGAGGCACAACAGGGATCTCTGCCCTAGAGGATTTTCTTCCTCGTACCAAGAGGCTGAAATGGGTAAAGGCCTTACCCACCGCCCCATGCTGCCAGCAGCTTCGAGTGAAATGTTGCTTTTGCTCGGCTTCCTGGCAGGATTGTTACGTGCCAGAGCTTAAGGTTAGTAGGAACACTCATCTCCAGTGGACAAGAGGAGAAGAAAACAAACAAGTCATCTATAGCAGTCTGTGTAGACAACTTTTTTTTTCTGAGGAAAAAGTCCATATAATTCACAGCGGGAAAGAGATTTTTTATCAAGAAGTTACTTCAGAAGAATAGACTTTGATGAGGAAAATGGGACCAGTCCCCCAGCCTGCACTTTGCTACAAGATAATTCCTACAAAATGCTGCTTCAATGACACCTCCTACCTGCTGTATGTGTGGAGGGTGGCAGCGAAGGGATAAATGTGAGAGAAACAGTACAGAGAAAGTGCAGTCAAAATCACTGAATGATGTTCTTCCAAAAGGGACGATGAGCTCAGGCTTGCACTGATTCATATTTTGTTTTCATGGCACTATTTATAAACCTGTTGAGGCTTCCCTGTAATCCTAATGGCAAATTACAACTCCTTCATGATTTGACTTTCATCTGAATTGTTTTATCTGTTTGAAATGGGGAAAATAACCATTTTCTTGAATGGCTCAGAACAGCAAACACTGGAGACTGTGGACTAATTGGAAACCATGAGGAGCTGTCTGTGAAACCTGCCTGGAGATCATCTGTTGGATTTGACCAAGCTCTCACCAGAGCTGGCTCTGGAAAATCCATCTCTCCCTGCTACTGGGCTCCGTGGATGTTTTTGGAGGTGTCTGCACTGAACACGCTGTGGGGGAGCCGCGGGACATATGGGGCAGCACCTCCTGCAGGCTGTGATGTCCTTCACCGGGGCCTTTGCTTTGAGCCCATCAAAGGGCACAGGGCAGCTCTCAAGGGCATGTGGCTGTCATGGCTTTCCTGGGCCAGCACCTGCCCCATCCCTCATGATGAGGCACTTCATCCGAGGTAGCACGACCCCCTTTGGAAATCAGGTGCTGTTTCATTTGCCTCGGCTCCTACACCATTAATTCCTCCATTCTCCTCCTTTGTATTAATATTTCAAGCTGCTCTGTCTGTCACATCTGCACACTTACCAGCTGCTTTCCCATTTTTAATTGCCCTCAGAGGGCTTCTTCCAGAGCCACACCTGCTTTTTTAGGGGCTTTAATTTGTCACTGTCCAAACAGGAGAAGAGAGCATTTAAAATTCAGCCTTCATGACTGTGTTGTATTTCTTCAAACCTGTGATTAATTGCTGGGCATTTACAGGCTGTATTCTGCTATTTCTGTATAAAACAGTCTTTATTTTGCTGTGAAGATCCCCACATCACGGGTATTATGTATCTTCTTGTTGGTAGGACTTGCATTTATTCTTTCCCTTTGTTCTTGTATGAAATGCAAAGAGAAAGCTCAGGGCTCTCTCAATTTTACTGTTTTTAAAAGGGAAAAAAAAAAAAAAAAAAAAAAAAAGGTTCTTTGTCAGAAATGTCCTTGTAAAAATAACATTTGAGATCAGGGCAGGAAGGGACATGCCAGGTCATCCAGTCCAGCCCCCACAGGGGCACAGGCAAGCAGCTTGTATAATCCAGCTCATAAACTGCTTGAACTCCACCTTGAAAGATATTAATTATTTTATTGTATTTTATTGTCCTTCAGCTGCTATGGGGAGGCTGCTATAAAACCCTGATTTTAAGCCTGCCAGTAGGCCTCTCCTGAGTCAATTTGTATGGCCAAGGCTTACAGGGGCACAATTAACCTGAGCAGAGGAGCACAAAAAGGTATATACCATTTTTCCAATTTACAATTTTTAAATACTTTTTGGTATACACTGGTCATTTTAGTCCTGTGGGTGAACAGCATGCTGACTCCTGTTTGCACGTACTGAAAAAAGGATGCAGCCTTTGTGAATGACCTGTATCATCTCATCCTCCGTTTTTCTGTCTGGCAAGAAAGCAATGCTGGTATCTCCAGCTGATTTTGAGGCTTAATTAATATTCATCAAGCTATATATACAAGTGCTGAGTAATGTTTTAATGTATTATTAATTTCTCAAGAACAACAGAAGGCTGCTCAAGAGTTGTCAGTGCCCACTCCTGCAGTCACAGAAAGTTGGTCATGTAGGAGATGCTTTGGGCAACCGGATCTAGTGTGACACATCCCTGCCCATGGCAGGGGGCTTGGACTAGACGTTCTTCACAGTTCCCTGCCAACCCAAACCAATGATTCTGTGATATGCCCATGTGATGAAGTGAAGCTGGAGACTTGCAGTGGTTTGCTGCAAACTCAATCGTATTTAGCTATTTCTGCATAAAACAGAATCTCGATTTTGCTGGGAAGCTCCACACATCATGGATATCAAGTATCCTCATGCTCTTGGGGCTCGCATTTATTTGTCTCATTTGGCTCCTTCCACTGATGCAGGAGGATCCTGCATCACCTCCTTTGCTCAGTCAGACCTTTGAAGGAGCATGGCTGGTCACTGAAGTCCCTTTCAGGATCTTCTGCCTCTGCAGTGAGAGGTAAAGGAGCGGTGGGCTCCCAAAATATCCAGGGAGGCCCCCTGCACTTGGGTAGGAACAACTGTGAGGGTTGGTCCCACAAGATCTGCCACGATCACAGGCAGTGAGGGGCGCAGGGACGCGGCGGGCCAAAGCTGGCGTGTCGGGTTTACGTGGGGGCACATCAGCGAGGGCGAAGACAACTCTGCACCCTTTGGAGGGGCCGACAGAGAAAGCTGCGTGAAGAACGGATGCGTGCAGGGGAAAGACACAGCGGGGAAACCACTACACCGGAGAAATTACAGCATGAAGGACCTTGGCTTGACTGCAGCCTTGGCCGTCACAGTGCTGACACTCAAACGCCTCATTTGGCCGTACAGGCACTCCGCGGAGCCCACATGGCTCCTGAACAAGGCGGGGTGGGAGGCATTCTCCTCCCTGCCCTCCTCCCCCGAGGCCTCCTGAGGGGCCGGGACCGCCGGCAGCCGGCAGCGGGGCGACGAGGGAGGGCTGCCCGCCGCCGGCCCCCCCGGCCCGGGCTGAGGCAGCCCCGAGACCGGGCCCCGGCGGGCCGGAAGGGGGAGCTCCGAGCCCGGTAATGGCGGCCGGGCTGCGAGGGCTCGTGGGCCCGATGAGGGTTTGGTTTGGTGTGGTTTGTGTCTTTCCAAAGGCCGATTGCTGCCACGTTGCAGGAAGGTGCGATGTGCCCGCCTGTGTGTGTGATTCCCTCCCCGTGTATCCTTCACTGCCACCGGCGAGCTCCCGAGGCTGCAGCCTTTGTCCCCTCAGCATTCCTGGCCGTTAATGCAGAAACAGGGAAAACAAAGCCATAAAAGGAGCAAGTTAAGAGATACGGCTTTGCCCTGGACATCTCTGGGCCTCCTTTTCCTCTCCTCAGCCAGCTGAAGCATTCCGAGCTAACCAAAACGCCATCTCTAACCCACTCCGATGCTATTTCTAACTAATGCTGATACATTCTTCCAGCCACGCACAGGAGCTTATCTGCAGGCCCAGCCAGTGAAGCTTCCCACCCAGCCAGGAAACCAGCAGAAACCATGGAAAAGGCTGCCTTGCAGTGTGGCTTGGAGGCAGTGGCTTTGCACTGGAGGAAGCATCAACCACACTGCAGGCACCATTTCGGAGGGCCTGAGGCAGGTCTGTTGGTAGCAGATGGTAATTTCGTGGTGAAATTGTGCTGCACAGCAGAAACCATGTCACTGATACAGAGTTGACGCGGTTGGGATAACACCACACCACTTTACAAGTCCATGGTGGCTTGCACCATCACTCATTTGATGGCCTTTTCCCAACCCTCTGGCCTAATATGGGGGACTTCTCTGGGTACCAGTTTAAAAGAAAGCAACAGACAGTAGAGGAATACATAAAGGCAAAATAATGAAAACCCTGATAAAAATAAAAATAAAAATAAAAATCTTTGGAAACAAAAGTGATCTGGGAAAGGGAAATACAGTATGGACTGAACGACTAGGAGACCACTGTGCACATTAAAAGAACCGCTTTTTCCGCAGGTAAATCTAACAGGGAGTCATATGGTTCAAATCTTATACTAACCTATACAGCTTTACACACCCGCACAGAGCCTGGGAACTAAGGTGTCCATTCAACTTTAATTCTGAAATGCTCTTATTTTTGAACACTCAGCAGTTGCCTTCCTTTAATATAAATTTGCTTCTGCACCTACACAAAAGCATGTTTTCATGTAAGGACTTGAGCTTCCTGCTGATACTTTGACTTCTGCTTAGCAGTTAGGAGACAAGGAAGAAGGTCAGCACCACAGAATCTCTTAATTCACCCCTCAGTTTTTTCCAAACCAACTAGAAACAGAGACTTTTGCAAACCTGGTTCCTGCAGAGGGCTTCTGTATGCACCACCTGGTCCAATAGCAAAGTGTTTCGACATGGGCTGCAGCCACGTGGGCTGCTAACCAAGGGAGGCTGGAGAGCTTAACCACCAAGCCCTGGACAGCTGTGCTATTACATCATTGCCAAGCTCTCAGGTGAAAATGGTTGACCTCATATAGATGGGAAATGGCCATTGCTGGCACTGGCTTGGGGAGCTGACTGTACCAACCCCACGCAGGCAGTCACTCAACATGCTCTGCTCCTGTGTGTGTGTTCCCGGGACACAGGGGAGCATCTCTGGCAAGTGATGCTGACATAGTGCAGAAGCTCAAAGAGAGTTGTGATGTGAATTAAAGGTGTTATTAGTATATTAGTATGTCTGCATGGCTTCCCTGGGCTTCCCTTTTGCTCGGTCCTCCCCTCCCTGCACCCATGGACAATTAACAATGCGAAGAAAACAAGATAAATTCCACCAAGAGCGAAAGCCATAAATCTTGTTGCAGTTCTGCAGTTTGTTGCTGAAGCCCTCTTTCCCTTTGGGTAGTAAGAGCTATGAACACCGAGGAAGTGGTCTGGTGGGATTACAGATGCAGATACTGGAGGACTGGTGGGTACGCATCAGTTGGGCCAGCACAGCACTTTCTGCACAGCAGTTCCTCATACTGGCCACAGAAAACTTACCAAAACAGCAGTGTCTGCTGCGGCTGGAAGAGCAGGGCAGACACTAGCCTGCTGGAAGCAGTGCAGGTGGATTTGGTATGCCCCATCTTTTATCTTCTTTTCATGAAATTCGTGACCACGCTGGCTGGTTGGGTCTGCTTATGGAGGAAAAGGAGGGAAGTGTGCCCAATCTTTGCCCATCCATGGTGAGCACACAGGTGACACGGCAGGTGAGGGACCACATCTGGTGAACACATCACGACATATGCCTTACATCACTTATGACACCATAAATGCAGCCTAGCAGCGATGCTGCCCCCACTGGTTTCATCTCTCTTCTGAAGCTCAGTGTGGGCTGTGGGGAGCTGCCTGCCTCGTGCAGGGAGAGGCACATGGCCAGAAGTCGGCTGCCAGACCTGGCCGTGAGCAGCCCGGTCTGTGTGACCCGCTGTGCATAAGCCCAGCTCTGTCTATGTGCGAGCCACGGGCAGCTGGATTTACAGAATAGAGGGAAGAGCTGTGCCGAGCGTCCTTGGCTGGCATCAGGGAGCTGAGCTGAGAGAAGAGGCAATTGGAGTAGGTAGGTCATGACGCCGCCTTTTTACTTCATCCCAGGGAAGATTTCCTGGCTGCTCAGAGAAGTCATTGGTTTGAGCCATCAGTTTGTAGCATGGGGACTGTAGCATGAGAGAGCATTCAGGGCTCGTTCTTGGCGGAGCAAAATGGTTTGTCATGTCCACTGAATAGCGTGAGTTACACCTCCCTGGATGGATGCTCCTGGAGGCCCCAGTTCTTTATGTGCCCAGTGAGAGGAGCAGTGGTGCAAATTTCCGCCTTTCTCCACTGCACCCTGTGGCCTGCTTGGCTTTGTGTTATCCTGGAGAAGCTACTGAATGTAGAAGAAATTTCTGAGCCTGTGAGAGTCAGTCCTTCCTTGGCAATCTGCCTGGGCAGCATCAGCCAGCTGGGCAGGGAAGGACAAGGCCAGCTTTGCCTGCTGAGGCTTAGCCCTGTTCACTAGCTGGACAGACAGAGAAGCACATAAAAGCCCCAAGCAGGCACTGAGCAGGCACCAACGAGCTGGGTGCTGTGCAAACATAGGGTAAAAAGATTGCTGGTGTCCCAGAGACCAAGGAGGGGACGCACACCAGGGGTTCCTTACAAAGTAGTGGCATGCACTAGGCAAGAAAGCCCTTACTATTATTAATGCAGGTAAATTGCTACAAGAAACAGTGAAAAAGGCACCTGTTCAAAAGCTTTAATACTGAAATACATCTGGAAAAAAAACACTGCATATACAATCTACAGTATTTGACGTGATGCAATTTAATGTCCCTAATTTACATGCTGACAAGTTTGCCATTTCTAAACAATGTTATCATTCATCTTGCTGATGATTAATCAGCAGAAGCTTCAAACACCGTCTGTCACACATTGATGTAGCAATCAAACAAGAAAGGCAAAGTGGTATGGTTGTTATTTTGTTTGTTGTTGTTGTTTTTTTTTTCCCCAAATCTTACAGTATTTACAAAAAGATGCATATTTTTTTTCTAACAGCATTCTTAGATTTATTCACTCATTCACAATCAGTCATTGTACAAAAACATCATTCAGAACCATTTTAAAATACACCCACCTCAGCTGCATAGTACAGAGAAAAACAGGCTAGAGTCAAGAGACTGCTTTTTGAATGAGAATGCGAACTGATTCACAGGTACAAAATTTCAGAAGAAAGACGTGCTTCCCAACCATAACCAACTGTAGTTCCCATGAAGCTAATGAGCTTCTTGTAGGTCTACCATCAAATTTCCCTTTTATATAGAACATTTTGAGGTGTATTGCCATACACACTGCTTGCATAAAGGTCAAACACCTCTCACAGTTAGGAATTTCACGCTGCAGTGTTTGCTCCAAGGACAGACACTGCATATGGCCCCCGTGACAACGAGTTACACAAAGTACGCGCAATATCGGCTTCATGTCTTGTGGCCCATCCCTGGAACGACTCAACGGCCCTGATTTGTTTGTCTGGTTTCTGCTTCTGTCATTGAGCATCAGAGTTCAGCCCTGTGCTTTAAGGATCTGTAGTTCTGAATATTGGCTCCTTTTTACTGTAAGAGTTAAAACTGCAGGCGGTGGAGAGATTAGCGTGTGCTGTATATATCCTGCTGTTTTCCAAGCAAAAATCTGCAATTCTGTCATTTGGCTATCTTGTGTGCTGATAACTTTCTCACTTTAAAATGTGCTCCAGCGGATGCATTGAGCCTGGTCCATTAAAGAGCAACAGGGAACTCTGAACAATAGGTGCTTGTTTTACAGCTACTGCAAATGCTTAGAAAGCACTAAATTGCCTTTTATACTCAACAGTCTAATAACAAAGACTGATTTTCTCCCCTTTTTTTTCCAATTGATTTGATGGTTCACTTGAGCTTTAAAAACACATTACATAAATCTTTATAGCTATTACAGAAGTCTTTTGTCAAGTTTAATGCGTTGTGTGTTGTTTTTTTTTTTTTTTTCCATAGGGTAATCATTCACTCTTAAACTCACTGTACCAGAATGGTGCCTGACTCTGGATCCGCACAAATAACAACTCTTAGAAGTTTATTTTACACGGGGAGGGAGCTGAATCCTTCCAAAGGCAGTTTTTCGTTGAAAGCTCCTGGCTCAGAGGTATATCAGAAAAAGTGCTGAGCGCTCCTGAAGGCACGACTGAAGGCTGCAGCCTGTGGTCAGCCTCCCAGGGAGGAAAGGACACTTTGTGGGATCAGACCCTTATGGCTCTGTTCAAGATATGCTTATTTCACAGTAGAAACTTAATGATGCAAGAAGACCACCTCTCTAACGACCCACCGCAGCTGACATACATTCCCGTGTTGGACACCGAGGACTGACAACTGGACAATTTAACAATTCAGTGCACTTCATCTTCTAAGCTAACAGAGGAGGACCTCGAAGCTGCTGGCTTTGCCTCCAGCCCCCGCCAGCCCTGTGTTGAACACTGCCCAGGGCAGATCCCTGGCTGCACTGGAGTGGATGAGTAGGGGCAAAATCTTTTTTTTTTTTTCTTTCTTTTTTTTTTTCCAGGGGATTTACTACTTCTGCTATGTTGATGTTTTCAGGATTATATCATCCATTTGACTTGACCTTCAGATGCATTACCTCCGAGAGCAGCCCCATGCTCTCCTGCTATATTTAAGTCAACCATCAACTCAAAGAGCAAGGGGATGTGCTGCCCACCACACTGCTTTAATGGCAGGGATGTAGAGAGCAGGGGCTGGTAGAAAAGTAGTAGCTGTTGAAAACCTGTTGAAACACAATTGGATAAAACAAATGAACAAAAAACAACTAAGCAGGTGATATCATCTTCACCAGGAAAAGCAGAGAGGCTGTTAAATGCCAGGCTTCCTCATGGTACTTGCTCCTGAACCTGGTGTGTCCAGATGCCATTTCAGTGTCCTCCAGTTTTTGGTGTGGAGGATTTCCATCAGTCTCCTCTTGCTCCAGCCCTCCCTCCAGCTGCGGTCACTGATGAAAGCCCAGCCCCAGGGGCCTGCAGTGCCAGGGCTCTAAGGGAAAACAAAGAAGGAAAGGCTGGGAGAAGTGGGATGCTCTCACTGCTTTCCTGCCGATCCACCCTTGACACTACGATTGCTCAGCTTGGCTCTTTGATGAAGGGGTTGGTAGGGACCGGGCTTGGCTGGCGCTGTAAGAAGTGGAGGTCTGCTGGAGATAAAGGAGTAAGCCAGAAACAGCAAGGTAAATGCACAGGGGTCTGCCTCCAGCCCTGAGCTTCTCAGGAGCAGGGCGAGCCTCAGTTAAACTTGCTGGGGTAAGAAGTGCTTGATCTCCAGGGGTCTCCACATGCACCCTCCAGAAAAGTTTGCTGTTAGCCAGCCTGAATCCTGCTCCCATTGCCAGCTCTGTAAATCTAGAGCAGCGACACCAGCTTTCCAGGCTGTGTTTAAAGCAGCACAGAACTTGTCTTCACGTTAAAACTGCTGTAAAAGCAGGACGGGTCGGATTCACGCCTGGCGGAGCACGACGGCTGAGTGGGGGACAGCACTCTATTAATAAAGCTATTATTCAAATGAAGAACTTAAAAAAACAAAACACACACACAGAAACAAAGAACAAAACACACACACACACAAAAAATAAAATGGAGAAGGATCAAGTTGCTGGTGACAGGGACCAACATTGTTCGGGGATCACAGCAACCAGATCTGCTGGGTGAGGAGCGAGAGCAGAGCCAGGGCGAGCGCACAGCTGCTCCACTGGCAGAGCGGTGCCAAGGCGGCCGTGTTCCTGAGCATGCACTCCACCCTGTCCCAGGAGCCATTGTTTGGCAGCGGCTGTATTCCTGCGAGGGTGCACATGATGTTGTAGACATCCACGGACCTGATCGGAGGCGCTCGGAAGCTGGATCTGAAGTCTGCAGGGAAAGCAGGCAGAGAGAGGGGTTAACGGGCTCGGCCCCTGAAATGCAGGGCAAGGGCTCTGCTGCCCTTCCAGGGACTTACCGACAGGCTGGGATGCTCAGCGTAATTTGGAGTATAATTTATAAATTATAATCTATAAGATTTACAGCATGGCTCAGCAAAACCATTTTAAATGCTTTCACTTGTTATTTCTACTTCTAATCCAATTTGATTCCAAAACCAAAACCTAAAATAAATAAATACACAAATACAGGAGCTACTTTGCTGTGTATACTGTTAGGTTTAAAAGCCTGAAATAATGGTGTTTTGCACTCTTTTTTGCTTTCATTCCTGTCTGTTGCCATAGCCTAGGAGTTATCAATGGTTAAAGGGTCCAATGAAGTGGGAACAAGTGTCTGCCCGCCGGACAGGTGGGTGAGGTCTGCTGCTGCTTCAGCCTCCTCAAAGACAGCACTCTGCATTAGTGAGTCCGAATACACGAACAAAAGGAGAGTTCATGTGTTTCAAAAAGAATTAAAAATTTAGGCCAGCCTTGGAAAATAGGCCAAAGGGATGGAGTTACTGTGCTGAGACACAGGAGAGGGGCTGACCGAATCACTTCACCTCTCTCTGCCCTGTTTCTTCAGCTATAAAATCGAGATACAGATAGAAGCCTTTCCAGTGCCAACCAGGATGAGGAAATCCTGATATCTATAATTTTGGGGTGCAATCTTTGAGTGCCACCCAGGTCCTGATGTGCCAGGGGCTGCAGGGATGCTGGGGCAGGGGCTATGGGAGGATTGGGATGCCCCGGGTGCCACAGTGAGTGCCAAGACTGGGACACCCGGCTGGGGCAGCCCCACTTGTACCCCTGGTGGGTGCGGGGATGGTGGCATCGTACCTGGCCCATACGCGAGGAAGATGCCTCTCATCTCCATGAGCTCATTGTCATAGCCGTGCCAGCCGTTCTGCCAGGCCTCCCTCTTCCCCGTGCCGTTCTCCCAGAAGGGCAGCTTGTCTCTGCTCTGGGAAACAACAGCAGGGCACGTTAGTACCATGGCGTGCCACCCTCTGCCACCACGTGCTGCACCACCCCACGGGGTTAAAGCAAGGAGGTTCCTTCCAGGGAACGAGGGCGCAGGTCCAAGGTGCTCCCTTTGCTCTCTTCCTTCCCCCTGTCTCTGGCGTGGACAAGTTTTGTCTTCCTGCTTTAACCATTTGTCATCATAATTCTTGTTTTTCTTTACCCATATTACACTCCTAAGTCATACTTTTGATTTCCTTCCTTAGTCTCTCCTGCTGCATATTAATAGCTCCTGACAGACTAGCTGTAACCGTGCCATTTCCTGCCCCTGTGGAAGAAATGATCCTTAGGGTCCTCTCGAAATGCTGCACCAACCCACTCCGCTTGTCCCACGGGATGGCAGCCCAGGTGACACTCGGGATATCCCTAAAACTACGGCAGGAATCTCACTCACTACGACAAGGAACATCAGTTGACAGTTCGTTATAACCCCCGGTGTTAATTTCTCCAATGGTTAACAGAGCAGGAGCTGCAGTTTCCTAAAGCCAGGTCTGGGCTTCCCACTCCATCACAGGAGCACAGAAGATGCTCCGGCAGAGTCTCCTGCATCCCACCACGGGGCAAATGGTGCCACTACCCCTGCCTGGAGCATCGAGTCATTGTCTGAATGTGCTTTCCTCCTCTGCCAGAGAAGGACATTGCCCGTGCACAGGAGCACCGAGGATGGCAGTGATTACGGCTGCGAAGTCTGCTTTCCACGGGAACCCCTGGAGTATCCGTTGCGTTTCTTCGTGTGTAATAATCAGCAGATGTAGCAGATAATTGAACAATTTTAGCTGACAAATTAAATCTCTTTCCTTGTCTCCATCTATTTCCCTGACAGCGCTCAGAGCAAGCTAAGGAGAAAACAGACTCGTTTCCCTCTTCCTACCATAGCACCTCCATACGTGGTGCTCTGCTTGGTGTGGTTCCTGGGAGCTCATCGTGTAGTGCTGCTCCTTGAAGACGAATGAAGCAGGAGTGGCTGTGACTGGGAGTGATTTTGGGTTATTCCAGCACAGCCTCAGCCCCTGCTGCTGCTCGTCACTGGAGGTGACCGGGGGCAGCAGCTCCCACCTGGGAGTTGCCACCCCTGCCATGGGGCACCCTGGCTCGTGGTGGGCTCAGGGGCAGGGAGAGCCCAGCTCCTGTGGTCCAGGCACCGACACACAGATGGGCTTTTGCTTCCCCGAGCCCTGCTGGAATAAAACACCTTTCCAGATACATCCCCTTTGCCTCTCAAAAAAAATAATAATAGGCAAAGAGTATTAAAAAAAATGAATCAAACTGCTTATATCTATCAACTAGGCAACAGAGAGTTAAAACATCCCGTGAGGGTGATAGCCAAGAGCTAAATATCCTCTCTGCAATGGCTTGGGCAGGAAGTATAATAGAAGGCTCCATTATTGCCTAAAAAATATGACAGGAAACTTTCATTTTCACATCCCATTCATGGATAATGAAAACGTACTGAGGATAAGGAAAATCTGACAGAATTAATGAGAGGACATTCCTGAAAATCAGAAACAATGGGAAGGAATGGGCTGAGAAAAAGAAATAATTACCATAGCAGCAGTGTTTGCTGCACTGTTATTAAGGTTTGTCAGAGTTTCAATGATTTTTTAAAGAGCGTTTTTTACAGAATATGTAAAAATGTTCTGTGCTGAATTTCATATTGTACAAAAGAATTTAGTTATAGTTTTTCAAAAAATTTTCAGCAAAAAAGTTTCTGATGCTTACTTTACTAGTCTGAATCTTAACTGTGGCTTTTCCTTATGTATTTTAACCAGAGGTGTGGTGCTCATCCATCTGTACCCCAAAACAATCGGGCATTTTTAGATATGTATTTTTATTTAACTGTGGAAGTCCCTGTCCCAAAGTCAGGCTAGTTAGTGAGAAAAGCAGCAGTGTGGACCATCATGAGCAAAGCCAGGCGAACAACACCTCTGAGGGTGGTGCAGGAAGATGCTCAGCTGAGTTCCCATGAACTGCAAGGCAGTATGGCCTAATGACCATGCTGGGACATTAAAAGATAAAGAACAGGACTCCTTGGCTCTGTCACCGTGTTACTGACAACGTAACCTCTGAGCTGTGCTGGGATGCGATTGATGTCTGCAATGTGGAGATGGTCAGCAGAGATACAAGTACAAAATAATGATGATGACAATAACAAGGTATAATAATAAGTTGGTATGCAAATCTCTTAATTTGCTAGTCTAATTGTCTGCCTAACAGGCTCTCAGAATCGCCATGTGCGCACTGGATGTCTCTGAGGAGTAAACCCACAACCTGACGCTTTCTGTAGCTGGAAGACCTGGGAGAAACGGGGTGTTTTAAGAATAGAGTCTGGTGGGTGGGAAGCCAGGCAGAAAGAAAAGTAGTACAAGTACTGCTGAATGGAGGGACAGTAAGATCTTGAAATGGGAGCAATCATTTCACATCTGTCAAGAGCAGAACTGAGGGAGGATGGTAAATTGGCGGGGGAAGAGGAGTAAATCGACATGACCATAATGGAAAATACAAAAAGTCCTTTTTAAGGAACCATCTTAACTTCTTAACTTGTCTAGTGTCAGCATAGGTGCCTTGTCTTTAGGATCT
Source organism: Oxyura jamaicensis (assembly GCF_011077185.1). NCBI lineage: Eukaryota > Metazoa > Chordata > Aves > Anseriformes > Anatidae > Oxyura > Oxyura jamaicensis. Next base: position 36,905,397 of record NC_048896.1, read on the forward strand.
TTCAAGCAATATTTGATGTGAGCACTGCAGTCAACACAAGTAAATGATGTAATATTTTGACTCCATGTCCAGCACAGAATTATATGTTCTTCTTCCTATGTTTACGCATTGCACCTTTTCACATTAATGTCTCTTACCTCTGCTATGAACCATCCCTTCTCAGCAACAAGAGTTAGAGGAGAAACGAATTTTCCTTTTTTGTAGAAAAACCTCTCTGGAATATCCTGTATGTTATAAACATCCATGTGCTCCACAGCTTTCAATTTTTGATATATCTGCAAAGAAAACAAATGCCAGGACACCACATGCCTATAAAGATCATACGCACACCTATGGGTCTGTAGATATACCTGATTTTTTTAATGGCTAATCCCCTTTAATGGCTAATCCCCAGTACATTTAATCTGTGATTTTGGCAGTCCTAAGGTGATGGCTATGCAAAAATCTCCTTAAAGATTTTTTGGCTGTTCTGAAAACTTGGGCCATAAGCACATATAAAGCCATGACCTTAGGTATTATGCACACTTACAATACGCGCACTCACAAATGTATGCATGTGATTATATAGACATACTGACACAGGAAACGAAACCAAGGGAAACCATAAGCTAAGTGGTGAAAAGAAGGGTGCTCAAAGGCACAGAGTGGACAGATGAGGAAAAGGGACATTCTCTTCTTCCCTCCTTGTGCTCGAGTGAACAATTAATACCACCTTGCCTTGGTTTCTTATACTTACCCTCTCTATCCCTATCAAAGGGATCAGTAGTGCTTACTTATCTGCTTTACAAGGATGCTGTGAGATTAATCAGTCAACGCCTGCAGCTTTGAAGGTGCACAATGATGTGCTGGTGGCCTATTAATATTAATCATACCATCTGGAATACAATTACACAAATGTGGTTAAAGCCACAATTATTCAGAAAAAATATTGTCATTGTGTTTCACCAGTACCTCTGGTGCTTCAAAATGGCACAACTCTTAAATCTGATACCACTACGTTGTGATACGATCTAATTCCTGAACAGGGCTTTTCAAAGTGAATTAGAATAGTGGAATCTGGCTCGTGGGAAAAAGGAAAATTAATTTTACTTAAAGTATCATCACTCCAGTAAGAAGTCCTAAAAAGAAATGAAGGAAGAAAATAAAACCATGATGTGAGACATTGCATTTTGTTCTCCTTGGGGATATTATGGTGTTTAACAAAAGAGAAGCAAGTGCTTAAGAGCTTTGTCAGAAAAAAAATAAAAAATAAAAAAAATGTCAGTGTGAAGTGGCAATTTATACCTGTCCTTGTTCGACGGTCTTGCCTACAAAACTAGAGATTGATGAGTTAAGGCTGAGGAGGACATATATAAGCTCTGTAATACCTTGCAGGAACTTTGAGTGATAGACTTACACGTGCCTCTAAGACAACTGTCAGTCCTGGCACTAATTTAAAATGTTTGCAATATCCCAGCTGTACAATTACTAGAGAGCCTTTTTGGTTGCAATTGGCAAGTGTTCCCTTCAAAGAATCATATGTCCTCTGATGTACTGGAATTAGCTAAAATATAATATATTTATGTATAAAAGTTCACCTGGAGTGTGGACTGCCTGTTTTGTCCATCCACTCATCTCTATTTTGAGGACAGCAAAAATGACTTCTCAAGCACTGGTTTCTAGTTCAACTATAATTCACTAGTGTATTAGTTACAGATGTTGCATTTTCATTCTTTTCAAGTGGTTTCCGTATTTCTTTCTGTATTGTTTTAATTTGCTCCTCAAAATCCTGCAGTTCTAGCCTTGGGCTTTTATAAGGGATTTAACCCAACATGCTTATTCATCAGAATTCTTCAAAGGAGAATGTTGTAAAAATGGGCTTTTTTTGGTAATTCTGGTCTAAGTGAGTTAATTCCTCAAACTCTGTGGAAGCTTACTGGAATAAGAATGCTTGACCTCTTCCAGATCATTTAAAAATCCGAGCTAATGAGTCAATAAATTGACTAATATATATATATACCATTTCAAAAAAGGATTTTGAGCTAAAATCTTTTAGCTATTTAACAAAAGCACATAGTGGTGGGGGTTGAAAGCACGTATCTGTGCCAAATAATAGTGAAAGATTATGCTTTTGATTTGTCTGGTGTGAATTCTTTTCAGAAACCTTTGTTACAAGAGTGTAAAGTGATGGGATCAAAGCTCCTGAGAAGAACCTCAGGCTGATTTCTGCACACATCTCTGAGAACAGAATTTAGACGTTATGAGCAAATGGAAGAAACAATTGTCATACAACCCAAGAAAACATGAAATAAATCAATACTAATAAGCTGTACTTACCTCTGTGTGCTTCTCTGGAACTGGCCAAAGGCTGACAACAGGACCGCGGTCCTTCATTTGAATAGTATCGCTCATATTGATGTAGTTCTTCAGCTCAATCACTTTGTCCGTCCACGAGATGTCCGTCATCCCATGGTCGGAGAAGAGGAGGACGTTGACATCGTTCTGAAGGCCCTTGCTCTGTGGAGTGAGTGGCAAATTTAACCCTCATTTGACCTCCTCTGATTGTAGTGGAAGTCCACCAGAAGAAGCGTGGCTGCAAATATCCTGCAGTGAGCCTGGCCACCACTTGTAACAACAGCTGTCTGCTCTCACTTGCTGCCCTGGGGGAGTCTCAGGGGGTAGCACCAGGGAGAGATTTGGCAAAATAGACCCAGTTCCCCGCTAAGTAAGCAGATGATACATCCCAGACCCCACAAACTGCTTGTACTGCTCGGACCTGGGCAGGATTTTATCCAACTGTTTGTTATCTGTAGGTCAAAATGGTTGTGGAAGAGCAACTTTGTCACGGTACCACCTGTTGCAAAGGCCTTTCCTCTTCCCCTCCCAAACACAGCCAATTGGCATTACTGCTCTTACGATTTAGTGAAGGTAGAAATATATTTTCCTCTCCTCGCTGAAGCATGTAGAAAACTCTAATGTGTACTTATCATTGTGAAAAGAGAGCAGAAATATTCACAGAATTGACATTTACCCAAAGGCTTGATATTGTCTCTTTCTCACTGCAAAATTGTTTGCATAGCGTTTTTTAAAACAAAGTTTCACGTACGGAGTTCTGAGTGGTACTATAAAAACTACCATAAAAGTTAATTGCCTGATTCTACAAACCTTACAAAACAAGTAGTTTTGATTCATTCTCCTGCCATAAATTCCAGCCAGCAACACAAGTTATAAACAGAGTAACACATATATTGGTTTATGGCTTCCTGGGGCTATTGGGGCAATAATCCACTAGGAGGATTATAACGCCATCTCCGAAAATAAGAATCAGGGGAACGGTGTCTTAACTTCCACGTGATATCAATAGCCTCTCTTTCTGAGGAAATAAAAATTTACAGCCAATGCATCCAATTAACAGGCATTAAATAGGCTCTTCATAGTGCCACAAAAAGCAGTTCTTAGAACTTTTCAAACGCTGTGTTATGGTCTCAATTAATTACCATTTTTGAAAAGGTTTCTCTAAAAACTGTTGTAATGGCAAAATTACTGGCACTTGGGGGAGAGACACACGTCATTTTGGGGCTCTGAGATGGCAGACACACAGTGAACAGCAGATGCTGGTACTTTGATCACTACAGAACAGGTAGAGAGGATTGTAGCATATGGAAAACCAAAACCATAGAATCATTAAGATCCTCCAAGACCATCTGGTCAAACTGTCCCCCTACCACCAATATTACCCACTAAACCATGTCCCCGTGTACCACATCCAACCCAGCACCCAGGAGCTCGGTTTTCTGACATCACTGACCTTGATCTGGGTGATCATGTTGCTCAAGGCTTTGTCCACCTCCTTCAAAGCACTCTTCCGCTGCTCGGATGAAGGGCCGTAGTGGTGGCCTTCCACGTCGATGCGCTCGTAGTACACCGCGGCCATTTCGGCACTGCCATTGCTGGAGATTGGAGGGAAGGGAGAAAGGGAGGGAGAGGCTGATGTACATGGGCCTAGGAGCCCTGATGTACAGACCTAGGAGCCTTCCCCTCCCGGCTGATGGAGTTACCAGTGCACTCTTCACTAGGACTTAGAGCCAAAATAAAACTCCATTGTCTGCTTCCAGCCTCTGCTTTTCTACCTGCTGTTGACGACTGGGCTTCTTATTCCCACCCAGAGGCACCTGGGTTTGCTTGAGACTCACATTGGAGGTCCCAGGTAGAGATTGTCATGTGTGAACACAGGCTGGCCTGGGAGTCCTCTGCTACGTCTTCAACTTAGGAAGATGGCTATTAATGTAATGACAAAGAAAGAGCCAGAAGAAATGCTGATTTCTTCTTCCACAGGTCAATCCCCTTATTAAAAGGATTGTGGGAGTTACAAGTAAAATGTGGTTTAATTAAGGCTTGGCTCTTCTGGCTGTCTTCTGTGTGAGGCCTTCCAAACTACCCAGGTCAACTCAGGACAGGCTCTTCCCTAACCTTGCAGAAACCCATGTGCTATGAATTGGGATGAGATTTTAGACGCGGTTTTTATTTCATCTGACCAATGAACAGAGGAAAACTGGGATAATCTCAGAGTTGAACAGGGTTAGTTGGTCACGCATTTCTGCACTGAATGTCCTCAGCCCAGTTAGTAAGGGTAGCACATACATCAATCTTACATTTTCATGACCACTCCGCAGTTCACTGTAAACCTTCCTGAGAGCAGTCGTGTGGATAAAATCGCAAATTCAAGCTCATGAAGTTCAAACAGTCTTTTTCTACCATACTTTCTAAAATTTAACCCCGTAACTTCTGTGCTGCATAAACTCTCATGAACCTATTGAAGCAGTTTTCTTCTGCTGCAGTGCCTGTGTTATTTCTCTGCTTAGACTGCATTTTGTCTTCTCACCTGTAACTAGAAGATCATTAGATCCAGATAAAAATATTCATAATCATTGTGCCTTTTTCCTCTTCCTTGCCCTGCTGCAAGCAGGGAGCTCAGTTGAGAGGAAAGGGAGCCAGGCAGAGATTGAAGAGGGGATACTGTGCAAATGGAAGTGGTTCAGGGACTGAGCCTCCCACAGCTCCAGCACGATCTGTGGGGTTTGGCTCTTCCGAAGGCTGTAGCTGAAGTTTACTGCAGACATCACGGTAACATGGATTTGCTCTCTTCCTGAAATTTCCAGCTTTCACTTCTTGTGAGCTGCCCTACTGACTTTCGTGTGTCCCTGCCCTTTTCACTGAAGGCAGCAGCAAGCAGCCTTGTGAGTCCGGGTGAATTAGCTATTGAAACTTTTTCAATGGACTCCAGCTACCCAAAAGAGCAGCTTGAAGGGCTGGAGCTTTGAGCAGTTCGTGCCTCGCTTTTAATTGTGTTCACAGTTACAAAGCTGCAACCCTTCCTGAGCAGCCTTACGCATCTTCCTTCATAGAGACCCAGGCAGGAAGCTTCAAGCATATCCTGACCCATCTGCAGATGATACCCAACCAAAAATCTTTCCATGGTAATTCTGTTTTTGCCAGAAATCAGGTCTGGTTTCTGTATTCAGTTTCTCGTTCCCTTCTTCATTCACTGAATTACAACTTTTGCAGAAGTTCCACAAAAGCTTCCTATGGCACATATGAGCTCCTCATGTCACGTGCAGACAACATTCCTAAATTGTAAACTAAATCACTTCAGGATCAAACATCTCACACGAGACAGTTTCTCTCTAAGGCCCGTGCTGAAAATGACACTGATTTGTGAGCATCTGTGCAGCAGGACCCCGCGTGCAACTGGGAGCAACATCCCCAACAGCTCCATCATCATTTTGGAGACAAGCAACACTCAGCATCCGAATACTAGACTTTTCAGATTACACTGGATAAATGATGGAACCAAAAAGGTTTTAAAAGAGGAAGCTGATTTATAGCAAAGATAAGGCATAGGCTATGCACGTGGTGGTGTACTTTCAACAAACCTAATCTTCCCTGATTTTACAAGCTACAGGGAACTCTCCATTTGTTAATGTTTGGATGAGAAATGGTGCAGCTGGAAAGCTGGGTACAGAGCATGCTGTTTTTCTAGGAGACATCAGAGAGATAAATTCCCATAATACTCATATTTGCACAGAATTAATGCCTGCTCCAAAAGCATTGTACCTAAGATGTTCTAAAATGCAGAAGAAGCCAAAGCATCAGTCTTGTAAACAAGGGGCTGGAGCTGAATTTCCAAATTTCCTAATTCCTAGGAGCACTCTCTGAGTCTCAGCATTTCAAAGTCTGCTATTGCAGGTCAGTGAAGAGATTCTCACAGCCTGATATTGAAGTTTTTTGATACAGCAAGGAAAAAAACAGTAAGCTGGGTTGTCTCCTCTGTGTTGTAATCTACACATGAAAAAAGGAACACAAATTTCCCTCTAATCTTAATGTAACTGCCTGTTCCTCTGTATGAGTGTGTTTCTTTGACAATATTATGAACCAGTCTTGGACCCCATCTTGCTATGTGGGAGCCAGTTCTGAAAACTGTCCTACAGCAAGGCTGATAGTAAAACCAAATATTTACCCTTGGGGAAGGAAACACCGCACGGCCCAGCTTTAATGACGTACCGGAAAGACTCGAGAGCATCACTGATAGCATCTGCAAAGTTTTTGTCTGTCGGGACACTGAAGTATTCACGGCAATAGCTTGGTCTGACTCCAAGGATTTCGACCTCACAACCTACAAATGAAAAATGTGCTAAGTTTTGTGGTTTCATTACAGACCCCACGGTGTGGGGTCCAAGTTCACAGTAAATTCCCTGTGACATGACTTACCTTACACCTTCCGTGCTGGAAACTTTGTGGTTGGGAACGGAAAAGGGGAGAGGGGTATTTTGGATGAGTGCTTTTAGCAAAGTGAACATTGGATCCTTTTATTTCCCTCTTTAAAAGGAGGTCTCTGTGTGACCTCCCCAGGACAAAGCTCTGATGGCTTCATGGCCGACCCTTTCCACCTAAATCACTTGGTTGTTTTCATCTTAACTACTGCGGCCACGTATCCTCACTCCCAGACTTCCAACATAATAGATTTAGATATTGTTCCCTCAAAGTACAGCAAATACTTTCCACTTAGACACACTGTATCTTACATCATAATATCCTCTATAAACCGTATTTTATTATGTGATTCTGGCACTCCACTATTAAATCTGTTTCCCAGGAGGTCTTGTTAAAACAGTATAAACCAATTACCTCTCTTGGTAACTTGCAGCCTTCCTTGCAAAATACAGTCCAAAAATTTGTGGCAACAAATCCTACAGGAGAACCTGGCCCTGAACACACAAAAACTTGTTTTTGTGGTTTTCTGCCCTTTTGCTCTCTGGTTACTGTGTGCTGCTGAGTAGCATTAATATTTAAAAGAACAGTGCTTCCACAAACACTGGATTCAAGCGAATTATCTTTAGAGAACCCCAGAGTCCTCCCATCATAGCGATGCATTTTCTGCTGTGTTGCTGGGGCAGAAGGAGAAAAAGAGATCTTTTGGAAAATGGACTCTATACAGCAATACAGTCTGGTCAAAGAGGCAGTTCTAAGCAGTACCCTGAATCTGCCGACATTTGGGTTGCCTTGCCTCTCCTTTGGGCTGGAAGAGAGAGGCATTACGGAGTGTCAGAAGCTGATATTGCTTGAGAGGAATTAAGGTTGCATAGGAGGTGTAAATCCAGAGAGGGCAGTAGGGCAAGCAGAGCTCCTTTCAGAGGTGTTTTGCAGTGTTTTGATCACTGGGACACTCAGTAAAGAGAATTTGCCCGTGTCATGCATTTCAGCCTGTGTGAGCTCATCCTGCTGAGATGCAATACTGGGATACAGGGAAAAGCAAACATCTTGCAAAATAAGCTGACCAAGAGACTTGGCATTGCAGCGGGAGTTGCAATAGGCAATTACAAGTAATATAGTATTGCAACAGATGAAATATCATGAAATATCATGCTTTTGGCTTTGTCCAATTTAGGATACCATACATCTCCTATTTGCTCTTTCTATTTAGGCCAAGATTTGCTGAAAATAGGCCTTCAGTGACTGCACAGCCTACTTTTGGGAATCTGATGCTTATGAATACTGCCAAAGCAACTGACAAGCTTGAAGATAAACACCCAATCTACATGCTGAAATGATAGGCAACCCATTTCTGAAGGATTTAACTCTAACCCAGTTTCTTCTGCTGCAGTGGCCATTACAACCTTTCACCATGCAAATTTAAACATCTTCTGCTCTGGCTGAGCACGTGCCTATCAGCAGGTCCCCGTAACGTGGTCTCATGCCTCATACAATATCTGCCTAGCTGGGATTTTGGACAATTAAATTCCTGCAGTCAGTAGCATAAGACACAGTTGCTCAAATGCTTTCTTCTGCTTGATGTCCTGGGTGCTACCAGCAGCAGAATTTGAGTTTTTAGGTGCCTCCAAGGCTGGAGACAACGCAGCGCTCCTCTGTGTTTTTTGCTAGTATTTCAGAACTGAAGTGGAACTTCACAGCCAAATTGTCCTCTGACACTTGAGTCTGGGAAAAAAACTGGCTCCAAAGCCACCTTTTGGTAAGGATGCATTTGGAAACAAAGGCCAGTCATGACTACATTGAGAAACGATGCCTAGCAGTTTAGTTTGGGTGGATGATTGCTCATAACCAATGACTAATATAATGACTTTGCCTCTTTTTTCTCTTCAGATGCTGACATCAGATTATAATTTTCTCAGATACCATTCCTCAGATTTACTCATAAAATAATTTTCATTGACAGCATCAACCTCTTGGGGATCTGGGATATTTTAGTTTCTCTGATACCTCTATCTTTGCTATTTCTAGACTGTCAAGGGATGAGTGTGAAATAAAAGACTACAGAAGCAGCAACAATTAAAAACATTTTTTGGCTGCTAAGTGTTGGTCTTCAAGCATGCAGTTCATTGACAGTAACACTGAAAATTCAGGCTGCCTAAATTAGATGTCAAGAGCTTGCATTTTTGTTTGTTTTTGTTCTTGTTGTTTTGGCTTTTTTGTTTGTTTGCTTCTTTCTTTGTGTGTTTTTGTTTGTTTGTTTGTTTGCTTTTCCCTGTAGTGAGCAGGACTTAAGATTGGATTTTCAATGTTCAAGCTTGTTAAAATTCCAAAATACCAGCCCTGAAGACCCTGTAGTAAATTACATTTTGTCCTGGTAGAAGCCAGGACAGCTGGTAAATTTTCTCATTTAAATATAATGGGAAAGGATATTTGAAAGGATTTGGAACCAGACAAAGGGAATGTTAAGTTTTTTCGTGGTACAAATAGATGAGCTGTATTGCTGAGATTTAACGTTAAATACCTTTCTGCACAGTTTTATATGACACTACACCTTTATTTAAAAACCTTAACTTCTGGAGCTGGAATAAGGAGTTCTTTCGCAGTGATATATAGATTCTTCTTTATCTATCTGACATGGAGACCTGAACCTCTGCCAGCTTTAAATTGCATTTCTAAACATTGATTTAACAGTTGGACACCCCATGCCATAACAAAAAGGTTTGAAAACTTTCCAGACTAGCTCCATGGTCTGGAAAATGTTGTGTTTAAATGGCAAAAGGTTGGGTTTGGAGGCTTTTTTCCCCTTTCTCTCATTTCAGTATTTAGAAAAGATGTCACCGCACTTCAGCTGAAGCTGTTGCATATGCTGCTGAAAAATGAGACCGTTTGAGGGTATGGGGTTACATCACCCTCCAGGCTGACTTTTGTGGTACCACCAGGAAGCTCTTGTGCTCCTCTGGGGCTTCACCATCTGCTGGCGTGGCAGTGCTTCAGACAGGAGACCTGGGTGTGAGACCATGCGTTGCACCTCCGATGTGGCATTAGCTATTGTGTTTTACAGAGCAATCAAATATTCAGAGGATATATAACTTTTCCCCCAGGAATGCCTTGAAAGCAGAAAATACCAGATAAACCCACTGTGTTCATCTCTGAAGTGAGACCGTGCTGCCATGAATAAGGCAGGAAACTGTCCCTACAAGTCAAGTGCTTACCACGAGAGCTCTCAGCACAAGCAGTGGCTGAGACACCCAGCGCAGTGGTAATTTTGTCTCCTCTGTGCCTGGGGCTAGGACAGCCCAGCTGAATTCTGCCCACACATGGGCTTTGCTGTGTCTGTGCTGGGCTCACAGATACAGCTGTGTGATGGCTGGGTATTTTACACCCCTTCTGCTTTGTGTCCCTCTGCCCTGGGGGTTAGATTTTCTAGATTTTGTGCTGGGGACCACTTTCCCAGTCAAATGCCTTTTTAAGAATTAAAGCTTTAAAGTAATAAATCTATAATTTTTAGAAGGGATTCCATGCTTACTATGGAATTAGAAAATGTCTCAAAAATCATATGGGGATTTTTTAATAAATAAATACTATTGCATTTGGAGCGACTTCTGTGTATTCCTGTTACAGCTTTTTTTGGAGGGGTATTCCAAAATACTGTATCTAGTCGTGGTCGGGCCCTTGGACAGATTCCCCAGGGAAATGGTCATGTTACCGAGCCTGCTGGAGTTCAAGGAGGGTTTGGGCAACACTCCTCAGACATAGGGTCTGATTTCTTGGTGGTCCTGTGTGGAGCCAGGAGTTGGACTCGATGATCCTTGCGGGTCCCTTCCAACTCCAGTCCTTTGAGTCTGTAAGGCATTATTGCCACCCTTAGATCTTCTTGCTTGTCACTACTGTAGAAATGCTCTAGCTTTTCAATCTTTTCCATCTTGGTTTGCTCTTCCTTCCCTTTCCCGAGAACTGTGGCTTTTCTCCTGGGACACCATCAGCTGCGTTGCACGGAACAAGCGTGACCAGGCACCCGTGCGCTGGGACGAAGGAGACAGGCTGGCTGGGAGCCCACGGACTGACTCAGCTCTCGCTGCCCTGCCCTGTCTCTGGCTGTATTCAGTACAGCTCTTCTAACATACGGTCCTCCAGTCTGCAGTTGCATGAGTCAACACTTGCATACTGCTTAAGTAGCATTGTTAGAAGGTCAAGAAGCAAAGAAGGTGGATAACTTGCATGGGACTTGGTCTGGCTGCACAGCTGGAACATTTATTTCCACATGGCTCCCACAATGGACAGCCTAAGGACATACTTATATTTTTAAAAAGACTCATTATTATATACCCCTAGGGATTTCAGCGCTCCAATTCCCAACAAACCAGGAATGGCAAGGCCAAGTCCCTCCAGATGAATGGCTCAAACCTAGAGCAGCTGGGACCTCTGATGAGTTAATGATGAAGGAAGGCAACAGTGCTCATTGCAGGTCATCAAAAGATGCTTAGCTTTCAGCTGTATTTTGTTGCCCCACAATGAAAGTAGATTGCTTTCATTTCCCAGCTACTGCTTTCCAGGTTAAAAACAAACAGACACTGGGGGAGGATGGTTATTGTTTGACTTTGGTCAGTGACATAGTCTACTGCATTGCTCTGTGAACCCTTTGGAACAGCAGAGGCTAGAGGAAGGAGCAGTCAGTGGAGGAGGAGATGCTCCGCAAGCCAACACTGTCCCTGAAGATAATGTCTGGTGGAACATTGCCACCAGTGACAATTCAGTCTTTTCCTTTCTCAGCATATGCAAACTGCCATGCCCTAAGAAAAGAGAATTCATTTCCTTAAGTGATTAGTAATATACTTGTAATTCTTGTCTGTATTTCAGAACTGTAATGTATGAAAAAGGCATCCTCTGGAGCATGGAGTGCTTAGATGTAACGATACACCATTGACTAGTAGAAATTTTTGTCATACTGACCTGGCCAGTAGTACATGAAAACATTCTTCTTTTCTTTTGTCATTGTCACCCACAAAGGCTCCGATCCATTCCACCAGAGAGGCAGCAGGCTTTCTTTGTTCACGCCAATGTCGAAAGACACATTAGTCTTTGGGTCCCACATGTAGTTTCCAATCATCTGATGGACCTCACAGTGGCGACCTTCAGGGAGAGACAAAAAAAAAAAAAAAAAAAAAAAGACCACAATCTGATTTGTGTTCTCCAGCAGAAGGATGCCACCAGCTGCCACTTGCTTAAGACCTCCCAGCTGAAAAGATGTGAATTTAACTGAGGAACACCTTACTGTGTAACTACTTGTACAGTTTTCTAGACTCAGCTACCTTTCACTGAGGTCCTCTAGGTAGCAGTCCATGTCCCCCAGTCCATGTCCCCCAGTTTGGCCACCTAAAAGCTAGTTTTGGAAGCTGTGTTCCCTTCACAGTCGATAAACACACACCTCCTGAAATAAATTCACGCCAACCCAAGACAGGCATCTAAGATATCTGGGAGGAGTTCTCTGGAGGAGCATATTGCTCTCTGTTAACTGCACAGAGAGGCTGGGTAATTAGCTCAGCCTGAGACAGCCAAATTTCAGAGGCCTGAAGCTGGAAGAGACGGATCCGACAGATCCCTGTCCCACACAACACGCCGTGCGCAGTCCACATGAACAGGCTGCTGTAGTGGTGCCACACGCGTGGCTGGTGCCTGGCTCCCTCTCCGCCTGCAACGTCTGCCAAGTGCGAGGCTATTTTAATGCAGCCACCCACGCTCAGCCCCTGAGGGCTGCGGGAAGCAGTCTGCAAACAGGAAGGGATAAAAGCAGGATCTGGAAACACAGAATGGATTTTGGGAAACTTGCATTTCCCCTCTCCTTCACCTGACACTTAGCATACGCTGCGCAGTGCAGACACTAAAAAAAAAAAAAAGCAGCGTAGCAGCACTTAGGACAGGGTCAAAATAATAAAAAGCAAGGCCACAGGCCTTCAAGTGGCCCAAAAGCTTAGTCTGCCTTGCAGCTTGCAGGGCTTAGCTGGGTTAAGCTGCCCTCTCCATCCTTGCTCTGTGCTGCCCTGGCACACAAGGAATGCCCTGAGACTTGTTCTGTCACCAGAACTACACAGGAGGCCCTGTGCTCCTGGCATGTACCTTAGGTGCAAGCCACAGGCACGCAGGAGATTGGGCCAGGAGGTCCAAAGGTGCGACCAGGCTGAGGCTCTCCGTAACTATCTGTTGGAAGGATCCCTCTCTCCTCTTTGAAAAAAAATCCATGGGCCACACTTGTTTTCCACATACAAGTTAGAGAGACATTTTGTTGTCATTGCCAGAAGAGAAGATAGAGTATTTCAAGAGTTAACCTGCAGTTGAGTTAATAAAAATGGGAAAAGAAATGTTGAAGATTAAGTTGTACTGGAAGTTCACGATTTCCTCGTCTTAAAAAGCAGCGGCTGATGTATGTGTGAGACGCTGTCATCATTACCCAGTGAGTCATGATATTGCAGGCATCCAGATAACAGACTTTGATTACTGTGAGAACAAGTGTGGTGAGCTGAACTGAAATAACCTCAGGATGCTTGTTTTAAAAAGACATCGTTTTGAGCAGAGGACTCCATATACTTTGTGTACATGTGACCTTGAAACGGATTTTGAAAATCTCCTTCCCTGCTACGAAGTATTTCAATTATGCAGAACATTTCCTCCTCCCCAGAGGAGTAGTCCCCGTTTGTGGCAGTCACTGTACGCCATATTAAAACAAACAGGCTTAATTTAAGAAAACTGATGGACTGGAGGGGAAGTAATCTGCCCTCCTTAGCCTACCAAGAGCTTTCTTCATTGTAAGTCTAAAAAGAGCTAGTAGGAAGCCTCTGTAGTGCATCAAAAATGCAACCTTCCTACTTAGGCGACAGCCCCGTCTCTTCAGGTCCTTGAAATCCGTGTACTCCTGAACATATATCAACCTGTTAAACTGCAGGGCAGGCAACTACTGCCAGCCTGGGAAACCTGCAGGTCAGTGCTGAAGCTGTTAGGTCACATAACTCCATTTGATGTACAGGGCAGTTTTCATATAAAAGCAATAAGCTCCAGCTGCTTCTGATGTCAGCTCCCTGTAGGATTTATGGACTCCTGTCAGTTTTCTCACCTCTTTAAGGAACAGAGCAGAGATTGTTCTTTGTAGTGTTGTTGGAAAGTTTAAGTATGTGTGTGTAATAATACAGAGGACAGTAGTCTTCTGATCACCACATTAGACAAGTCTGTTCTTCTATAGACTCCAACCCTTTTTATATTGAAAAGGAAGCCTACAAGTCCAAAAAGCATCAATTTTCATTGTAGACATCACTTTAAGAGGAATGTGATTCAGTTGCTATTTTGTAAAAATCTGCACTTCTACATGCTGATAGCTGTGCTCCTGGAGAGCTCCTGTATTCCCTACAGCAACAAGCAATTGTGAAGTGCACACAGCACAGAGCATAGAAAGATTCCAACTGACTGTAGCTTATTGTAAGAGCAGGTATAACTATTTTTCAAGTTCATAGGGCCAGGAGGGAACATCAGATGAGCAGATGTGACCATATAATGCTGCCTAAAGCCACTGACCTCTGCTTGCCTGAAGCGTGTGTCCCAGGAAGACCTTGGACCTCCTTGGAAGACATCAATAACCAACAAATCAATCTCTTTCTTGGGTCTCTTCCAATATTTATCATCAGTAAGCACTATTGAGGAAGTATGCCTAATTTGATTTTTGTCCTATGTTACTAATCTTTAGCCATGGCTTTTCCATGCCTTGCTCACTAGATTAAAACCCCTGCAGTAGCTGGCATTTCTCTCCATGAAGACTCTTATACACAGCATTAAGGTCACTTCTCAAATTTCTTTTGGGTCACCTGTGCTGCCTGAGTCCTTTGCATCCTCTGTTGCATGTTATTTCCTCCAGCCTGAGAAGATGACCTCTGGTGATCTCCTTTTTATTGATTGTCAAAATATCAACATGATGTTAGACAGTCAGCATAGCACAATGAATTTATTATTACTTTCATTATGGCAACTTTCCTCTGTAATCAAACATTAACTTTAGAATTTCAAAAGTAGAAACAGGGCAAAATGCAAATGCAGTAAAAATAAAAAATAATAAAAAAATCCCCTCCTCAAGCAACAGAGAAAAACAAAGCGGGTATAGTTCCCAGGAGTAAGATAACTGCTGCATCCTTCTGGAAGAGAGCCAGCAAAAGCATTTGCACGTCTTTGTGCTGCAACTCACTTGCACACTACACTTTTTCCATCATTAGCTTTGTCTAAACCCCTTTCCCATGTCTCCAGGCACTTCTGTCAGCATTTAAATTAATCTATGTAAAACAAAGATTAAAAACAAAACAACAACAAACAAACACAACATGAAACCAGTTGGCTGCCCAGAACAACAGCACAGCAAACACCGGTGGCTGTGCACCTTGCATCAACTGCAGGTGAGATCTGGAGAGCAGAGCGTGTGCTCCTGTAGCATTTGCCCACTTCTGAATGAGCTCTTCCTGATCTCAGTGCTCCTCCTCTCAGCATGGTCCTTCACTGGCTGCACGCACAGTGCGTGGGATCTCCAGTAGGTATGGTAAGTCATGCAGAGACCACCTGCATCTAAATCTGCCATAGAAAATGCTCTTCTGAGATGCTCAATGATCGCTTCTTTGAAAAAGAGGCAGCATGCGACAGATGTGTGAAGCTGTACCAGGTGCCCTGGGCAACAAAGCAGAGGTAACTCATCTCTGCGCTGAGCCAACTAAATTTATGAGAACCCACGGTGTATATATTAGCCCGCAGAGCAAAGGTACCATAATATGTACCCAAGTGGTATCCAGCTAAAGACAAACCTAAGAACCTACATATGCATGAATGTACTATTTAATGTTATATGCATTGTGTGTGGGTGCCATGAGGCCTCACCTCCCATGTCCTGTCATGATGTCCCCACCCCTTGGGAATTAAGTAGAGCTAGGAAGGGGATGAGGCAAGCGCAGGCTGCCATGGGGCTATAGAGTCAGGGGTAGAGTTAAGTTCCTCCACACAAACAGGTGTGCACAGGTACCATGAGCTGCTGCAGCAGAGCAGGATATACCTCCCCAAGCTCCATGCCAGGGGAGAAGTGAATGATGCCTCATAATGTCAGTTGGTGCCTAACCCTGAAATCACACCAGCCCAGAGATGAGTGATTAGGAATTCAGTGCTTTTGGAAGCTGTCCTGGACGGGCAGGTCAGACTGCCCTGTATCTCACAGCGTTGCACAGAGACTAGAGATACCTGATGTGTCATTACTGCTCTCATGAAATGAGCAGGCAAATGGGACCACACCACTTAATTTGGTGGAGGAACTTGTCTGAGCAGGCCAGAGGAGCACATTTAGATTCTTTACTTCCTCACCACAACTAGAAGATAAAGGGAAAAAGACTTTCAACCAGTCGTGCCAGGACCAGTCAACTTGGAAGGTTATTTTTTTTCCTTACGCACATCTGGGCCTCTACAGCTTGGCTGGACATGTGACACCCTTGAAACATTTTAGTTCCACCAAGTTGTTGGGTTACTTGCTTAGGTTTTAAAAGCCTGAGTGAGACATGCAGCTCCCCTTCTCCCTGCTCATTTATCAGATCCTCCCTGTGCCTAGCTCTGTCTGCTTCAATTTATGCCTTACTCCGCTCTTTCCCTGCTGGGTCTCATTTTCCCTGCTCTGCATGGAAACAAGATCGCAGGGAAAAAAAAGAAACCCTGGTTCAACCCTAACCTGGCAGGCAGAGGACCAGGGCTCCTGCACAGTCAGAGGAAACCCTCGTCTAGATGACTTGGCCCCACCATCTGCAGGCCCCCAAGCAAAAAAGGTTCCTGAAGATGTGAACAGACAATATATGTTCCCAGAAGAGCTTGTTGGCAATGTCCTTACAATCTTTTATGGCCTGCAGTACCAGACTGATCCAAAGCAGAAACACTTTAGCCTACATGAGGTGAGAATTTGCCACCCAATTCAGATCACACCAAAAGGCATTGAAAAATCTGCCATACACAGATTATTTAATAATCTATTTATTTTTTCTGAAGGGGATTTTTTGAACTGTATCTCCCATGTCTGAGCAGCCACAGCTCCAAGTGGTACAGAGGAGCTGGCCAAAATGATGTGCAGAGCGGCTGTGTGCACCATTAGGGAAGGAACGAGCCTCTGGCAGTCCTCTCTTCATCAGTTTTCTGTACTTTTCATTTTGGGCTGAGAGTTACCTCAATATATGATCGTCCTCTTACTGTTGCTAATAGCTGGTTGCAGGCACAATATATGGGCGGTGAGGTTTCAGCTAGTATGCAAGTAAAAACCTCTGTGTTGCAATTTGCAGTACATGAGCTTGTTCTAGGGAAAACTCTGTTATTCATTTTGGAAGTGTTGCTATTTTTTTTAGTTGGTAAAAAGTAAATACAGATTTTTTTGCAACATTTTGTGTATGTGTGAAAGAGAAAAATCTTGGCACTCACAGCCTTTCTGAGCAAACAATGCGAGATGAAGAACTTGAAAAGACCTCCCAGTTCCCATCTCTTCTCCAGCTTGTCCTTGCTGAGATAGTGCTCATTCTCTGGCAGCTAATACTATTACCACAGACTTCTTGACACTCTTTTTATTCCCAATGTGCAATTTTGGGGAATAGAAAGCCACCAAATCCAAGAAAAAGAAGAGACGATTTAAAAACTGTGTGCCACCGATAGACTTCTCTCATCTCTGCTGCTGCTGGCATCTATGGTGGCTAAAAGAGGAACAAAGATCAGAAATCCGGTTTCCTTGTCCCTCATGTTTCTCCTTGTGTCCTCCTGGCTTTTCTCTCGGCTTGGGCAGTAAAGTTGATATTGTTTCATTTCATTGGTACTGATAATCAACTTCCCTGTTGTACTCCTACCCCTGCAGTTATTATGCCTCAGACAATATGTGGGCACTGCTTATGTGGTTACAAATAGGTCCTCTCTATTGTTTAATTTAGTACCTTACAACAGAATTTAATTAAGCAGTTTTAAAGGAAAACAAGAATAAAACTAATCTCTACAAAAGTGAAATACTCGTATTCCCCAGCGCCCTGGCACTGAGCACAGCGAGGGCTGCGGCAGGGTTGTGGCCAGGTTCACGCTTTGCTGGTGTTCACCACATCACCCACGGGTGGAGCTCAAAGGGCATGCTCCTAATGGGGGAAGTTAATAATTAAGCAGGGCAATCCCCGTCCTACAGCTGTGATGCACAGCCGTGACCGTGCAACACCCGGAGAGCTGCTGGATGGGGCTTCCTGCATGGAGGCCCAAGGTGCCGTGCTGTAAACCAGGAGACCAGTGAACAAGAAATGTGCATATTTGCCATGGCGAGCAGTCCACGTGGCGTGCTGACAGCTTGGCGTACACCACGATGTGTTATGCTTGGGGTAAGATGGGAGCTGACTGAAGCACGGTGATGGTGGGACAGTCCTGTGGAGGTCTTGGGCCTCGTCCTGGTGCTCAGAGCTGAGATGCTCTGTGCTCCACGTCCTCCTCTGTCCCACAAGCTCCCTCACAGCCTCCCTGCCAAGACCAGGTCGTCCCTAAAGTGGTGTGTGGAGGCCCCAGGCCCGCTCCTCTCCGAGCGCTGCCTTCCCACCCACCCCCACCAGAAGGATCTCCCTCCGCTCCCCATGAAGGCCATGAGAAACACGGCCCCTGCACAGCCGCCCGAAGGCCTGCCAGAAAAGACCGCGTTTGTTGTTGGGATCTTGGAAAGCAAATCCTCCCCCCGGCTCCCTGCTCAGATGTGGTGCTGATGTTTACACTGGCCGGGCTCAGCAGAGGGGGGCCTGCAGGTTGCTCATGCCCAACCGGGGGGGAACTTCATGAGGCTTGCGGGGCCGGGGTCCCCAGCAGGTCCCCAGGGCCTGCGGGTGCCTTCGAAGCTCCTCAGCATAAGCAGCTTTTCTCGAGAGAGATGGCACGCATGGCCCCGAGCAGTAACTCCTGCTTGCAGCGGTTGCAGAGGGAGACCTCAGACTTTCCGTTTGCTTTGGCTTGAGACCGCCCTGCAGAAACACGCCAAGGCAGAGGAAGGGAAGCACTAAACACTCCCAGTGGGATAAAATCCTGGGGTGGCTTGTGATCTTAATTCCTTTCTTTGCAAAACAAACAACACATGGTGTGGCTAAGTGAGCCTTTCGGGTTGGATATATCTGGATTTCGTCTCCCCTCGGCTGCCAAAAGCACATCTAGCCCCACGAAGCTCCCTCCAGCATCTCATCAGTAACAGCTTTTACCCATCTCACCATTTTGTGCAATGCCTTTCTTCCAAGTGCCTTTCTTCACTACTGCAATCCTGCCTCTCCCAGGTGAGCCCCTTACACACGCGTGGATTTAAGGCCATACAAGCACCAAATTCGTCGTTATGTTTACTCGACAATTTTATTTCAGGGTGCCATTAAACTTTTAGAAAGAGCTAAGATATTTAAAGAGCTTTAGTCACTCTAATAAAATCTGCCTTGAAAAAGACTACCTTAAAGCACCACTTTTTCTATAGTGTTTTCTATTCACAGCTTTGTTCACTGATCTGAAGGGTATTTGCCTAGAAGCAGGGATATCTCTGTTGCCAGAGTGCTTTTCTGCCTGTGCTCGTTTCTCGTTTGGAATCTCAGCTCCTTAGGAAACAACCCAGCCACTCAAGATCCTGTCTTTGTACTACTGTGGAAACCTAAACCAAGGAAAATGGCATGAATTAAGTTCTTGCAGAAGATTGCTTTTCAAAGTGTGGGGCATTGAGTCAGTACATCCTTGGGCTGCCATGCACACCACCTGATATTTGTTATAAAATAACTTGTCAGACTGGGTGTCAGAGAGATTGCTTTGCTCCAGCAGCAACCTGGGTATTGCTTGGTGTTGTCTTTAAGCATATAGTGTTTGTCTTTCACGTTGCCTTCACAGAATCACAGAATGGTTGAGGGTTTTGCTGAATTGCTGCAATGCCCAGCACTGGCACGCTGGATGCTACCACCCATCCCTGCTCCACATCCTGGTGTCTGCTCCCCTTGGTTGGCCTTGGGCTTTCTGCATCACTCCGGGAAGCCTCAAGAAACACCTGCCTGGAGGTTAACAGCAGCAGCAGAATTAAGGAGACCTAACATATTACGGTGAGGATTAACACTGAATGCTACTGTCTTTGAATGACTCAAGTCTGAGGATTAACAGTACAGGTTTTCTTCTGTTAACCCTTAATATATAACGGGCAGTCCTACCCCTGGCAGGGCTCTGTGGCTAAATTCCACTTAATAGCTGAAAACTCTGGCTTTAGCCCTGGTGATTGTCCTCCTACATCCACCCTTCCCTGAATCCACTGCTTTGGGCAACTCATAACCCTCCTGGTTTCACCACCACAGGTTTCAAACCAGCTGCAGGGAGCTCTGCACTCACCATGCTGCACTGCGTGACCCTGGCAAGACATCTCCCTCTCCAAGTTCCCCTTCCCAACATTTATCTGTCTTGTTTTACCTAGACTGTCAGCACTGTATTACCTACGCTGGGTGCTCTTTCTCCCACTGCACCTGTGCTTCACCTAGCAAATATTGTCAGCAAAACGGGGTGTGCTTCACATCAGTGATTGTTAGTTGTTTTTAGATCCACGCCTCTTTGTCATCAGTTATGGTTGCATCTCTTGGTTATACCTTTGAAACACTCAGTAAACTCTTGCTATTTCTTGTGAATATTAAACTCAATTAGGTTGTGCTCTTGAAAACCTCAGCAGAGTCTGATGTAATGACTCAATGACCCTGCAGACAGTCAGACAGCCGCACTGCGTGCCAGTGCTTGCTTGTTGCCTATTGTAGAGGAAAGCTGCCCCTGGGAAGGGCTGGCAGGGGCAGTTTGGCACCTTCAGGGAGATGTGGTGGACAGAGGCTGCAGCTCTGGGCAGGAGGAGGAGGTGAGCTGAGGTCTGAGGGGACCAACCTGTCCTGGTGGTGGTGGTAAGCAACGAGCAGAGCCCACATCCTCATCCAAAGCCACCAAAGCAAGGGAGGACATCCCCCATAACAACTAAGGCCCTTGTGGCACTAGGAGATGGACGAACTGCAGTGTCTGGTGTGGGGTCAAATCAAACACACATAGCCTGAGCACACGGCTTCACAGCCACCAACACCAACCTGCCTCCTGCCCCAGCCCCACCACCACTCGAAATGCAACATCTCCTCCTGCAGACCCTGTACCGTGGTTTTGGGGTGGGCAGGACACTGCCACAGGGTACGCCTACACCCTAAGGGCTCAGGTGCAGCCTCAGATCTTCCTTTGGGCTTGTTTGTCACTCAAACCTAGCCCTCGATTTCTTCCTGACCTGTTTAGCACTGCTGTGGCTCATGCAGTATAGAGGTTAATTATTATTTGCAGCTCATTTGTGCTTGCAACAGAGATCCTTGTCACAAAGGCCAGGAGACTTATGAAAAGAGTTTTGTCTCGCAGACTGTCTCATTGCTTCTGGCTAGAAACTCTGGTACCCTAAAACGTGAGAAGCCTACAAGTCACGTCTCATCACCTGAAACAAATCTCCTTCCTGAGCACTGAAGGGGATGTTTTCAAAGCTCTTCAAAGGGCTGGTGATGGGCTTCACTCTGCATATGTGCACCCAACAGGTGTGACGATTAATTGAAGGGAGAGAGCAGTCACTCCCTGTGCTCTTCAACAACTTCACCCAAAGAAAGGCTTTTCACTATATGAAGTGTTCAGCTGGTGTGCCTGCAGAAAAAGGTCCACAGTGGAGAGACACCCGTTTGCTGTACTGAAATCTGCCCTGCATTCATGCTTTTCCACTGCCATGAAAATAAATAAAAATAAAAAATAAAAAAAAAATAGAAAGCTGCCAGTTTTTTGTTTATTTAATTGAGAGATGAAATGAGCATCAAAAAGGCATTCCTCTCTCAAAATCAAGATAGGGAAGAGTTAAGCGGTTTCAAAACAAGCTGGGCACAACTGATGTCAGATTTTGTCTTACAATGGCATCTCTCTGCCTTCCCAGCACGCAGTATATGAACTGCGGGGCTTTGTATTGTTCTGTGGGCAGCAGAAGATGCCACATATCGAGAAGAGAGCAGCTTTTCTCACTGTTCGCAGTTAGCTGTAAGGTCTTGTTTGTTAAATAACTATGGAGGAAAAATCCCATCTGAAGCTCCAGAAAAATAAATAAATAAATAAATAAATCTGTTTCTTTGTGTGCTTGAGTTTTGTCTCCAGGCTGCCTTTATCTGACACAAACAGCACATCTGTACCCTGTGCCTTCCTAGTGCCACAGTAATTGTGTATGGCCCCAGTCAGGGTAAAAGGAAATCAGCATGGTGAAAATTACGTCTCTTCTCCCACTTTTCTGGAAACCTCTCCTGGGCATTCAGAAAGTGAGAGACAGTAGAGGAGCAAAACCAAAAATTCCTTAAAGCTTTTTTTTTTCTTCTTCTTTTCTCTCTTTTTTTTTTCTCCAAGATTACAGTTATAAGAACTTTGGGCAAAGTTAGAGCAGGGACCTGTGGCAGCAGAAAATCATCAGAGTGTGAGTGGAAATGTGATGCTGAACTTTCTAAAACAGACCTGCCGGCTGAAAATCAGTCTTATCTTAGCCCCCCTCCGCCTGCGTGCCTTTCTGTTCACTGAAAGCTCTCTGAACAAGCTCCCTGCTCACTGCCCATACGTCTCCCACCCATTTCTGTGCTCTGAGTGCAGCAGGCGAGGCAGGGAGCCGGCAGCACTGCACTGGAACAAAACCAGCTCCGCGCAGCATTTCCAAGTTCAGGACAGGTCTGCTCGTCGTTTCATCTAGGCAAGCTGCAATAGTTTTAAACCCCCAGCTAAAAGCATGCCCAGAGTTACTTTTACAGCTTCTCCGTAGGAAAGGTATGAGAGAAGTGCCCTCCGCCCCGGCACAGGATGCTGGCAGCCCCGCCGAGCATCACAGCGAGGAAACGCGAGTGCTCACCTGTCATCAGCGTGTAATAGTTCGGGTAGGAGAGGCTGGGGAAATCTGGGGTCATGTAATCCACCTTCACCCCCATGTTGACGATGTTCCGAAAGCCTGGCAGAGCCTCCAGCTCCTTGTCGTCGATGTAGTCGAAGCGAAAGCCGTCGAGCAGGAACACCAGCAGCTTGCAGCGGGCAGCAGCGATGGAGAGGAGGGCGAGGAAGGCGAGGACCACGGCGAGGACCCTGCGGCTCCCCATGGCAGGCAGCGCTGCTGGGACTGGGGCCAGGAGTGAGGGATCTGCAGCAGCTTCGGGGCTGGACCTGGCACTGCTGTCCTCCCTCCCGCTTCCACCGCCTGTGTTAAAGCTACAGCACTGCCCAGCCTGCCGCGGGGGCGGGAGGTCGCAGGTTAATTGCAAACAGATGATTAACTTGGAGCCAGAGGAGGAAAGAGCTCCGTGTCTCGCTGCCTTGCAGCGATGGGGAAAGCAGCACGCAGGAGAGCCAGCAAGAGACCTGTCTTCTGCACGTGCTGTGGGGCTCCTCCAGCTCCTAAGTCTTTATCAGAAAGGAATAGTTTGCAGCACTACAAAACAAACCATACGTTTGTTTTCTGGCTTTTGGCACTCCTGCTGCTGGTGAGAGCTGGGTGGTGCCAAGTTTCACATTAATGAAAAGTTGTTTGCACTTTCGTCATGAGCCGGCACCGGGTTCTGCTGCTGCCAGCCACCGGGGCAGAGCTATACCTCCAGCACAACGCCGGCGTCTGCTATAGGCTGTAATTACGTGCTGCCTCACTCTGCTTGCATTTCATTTGCTTCTCCCAGATAAAAGCAGCTCGTAGTGCTGCATTAGCCTTGGAAGCGTGGAGGACCCACCTGCCAGACCCTGCCGGGCTGGGGTCTGGGTAAGGCTTGCATTCCTCAGCACATGGAAGAGAAACAGCCCCAGGGAGGCTCATCCATCGTGGGGACGTGCCCCACAGATGCTGGCACCTGGGGAAGGTTGCGGAGCTGGCCGCCCTCCAGCCATGAGGAGAGCTGGCCTTCTGCTTGCTCCCCACAAGGCTCCCAGCAGCACGTCCAGCCTGTCTGCTCGCCTGGTCGGACGCCAGCTGAGCAAGGCAGCCTTCGGCCTCCCTCGAGGTCTGCCTCCCTGCCCCAAACCAGCACTCGCACCTGTGCAAAAGGAGAACAAAAAGCACCCGGGTGTTGTGAGCTGTGCCTGCACCCTGGACCAAATGAATGAACCATGCCTTCCCTGCACCCTCATCATCCTGATGCTCTGGGGTCCCTGCTGTTCGTGCATCGTTCACCATGCAGCAAGAACACAGGACTTGGAGGCATGCAGCTGTGCTACCAGCTCTTGGCTGAGCCTTAGTGTGCTCGCCCTGCCCCATGCCAGGTCCCCGGGGCCATGTAGCCAGTCGCCAGGAGAAGTGCTGGTGGCTGTCCCCTGAAACAGGCTGAGCCTTCCTGGTGGTGGCTTGCCATCTTCCACCTCTCTGCTTGTTTGCTTTTCAGGGTTTTATGCCTCTTCCATTAGCATTTACATCTTGGAGCCTTGCGTTGCTGGCTGTTATCATCTTGGCAACTTTAGCTCTCTGTGGTTTTAATTTTCTTACGACTGGCTTGAGTTGGTGTGTTTCCTCACAGCGCAGCTGCAGTTTTCTCAGCAAAACCAAGCCAGGGTCACACAGCCGGGGTAGAGGCAGCTGGAACCAGGGCCATTGGTACCCCTGTGCCCAGGAGAAGGACACATGGACTCACGGCGAGCTATCACCAGTGCCTGCTCTGCTGGGGACAACAGCAGGTCCCGGACCCCCAGCCCACCTCCTGGAACAGACATCACCCAGGTGAACAGGGCAGCACCACAGCTTCTGGGGTTCAAGTCTTCCAGTGGCGCAGGGCTCTGGCCTCTCCAAAGCAGGCTGCCCATAAAAATAGCACCTGCTTATCTCTTTCCTGGTGCACAGGATCCTTCAGGATATTTGCCAGGCTGGGAGAGATGCCACAGCTCTCCAGAAGTGTGAGTGTGCCAGCAAAAGGCAGCACATCCAGCCCCAGATGCCAGACACAAGGAGCCTGGCTTGCCACAAGCAAACACAAATGATTAAGAAGCTGTTTTGCCTTGGCATCTGTTTCAACTTGTTGCATGCTCTTCTGTCATGCATTTAGGGGTTTTTCTTGTTTATTTTTTTTTACCCTGCAAAAACTCTCCGGTGAGGAACTTGTGATTTATTGTAACTGAGGCAGGCGCCAGCATCACCTCGCTGCAGCAGCTGGGGATGCACGAAAAGAACTGGCATCATGCAACAGGAGATGAAAGCCACAAGGCTGCTTGAGTGGGGCAGCCGAGCTGCGTGTCACCGGCGTCCCAGCCCGTGCAAGGCTGCATCCAGAGTCTTTCAGCCACCCGGGGGGAGGCTGCAGCTGCGTGCCAGGCTGGCAGGCGACATGATGGCCCAGGCAGGACTGTGCGTGCTGCACGTCACCTCCTCGTCCCAAGGGGATGCGCGCGTCCCCTTGTCTCCTGCTGCCCCTCCTCACCACCAGGCAGGATGGGAGGTGGCCCAGCAAAACCTGTGCTCGGGGTGAGGACTTCTGCTGGTGCTTACCGGGCAGTGTCACTACAGCAAAGACTCTGTGATGGGCTCTCAGCCTCCCGCACTCTTGGCCAAGCCGCCAAGTGCTAATTTACCACGTGCATATGTAGGTTGAATGAACTCATAAACGTGTCCAGCAGTGGGGAGGGAGAGATGATTGTGCATCTCTTGGCAAAGCCATGGGAAGGTTGATGTTGACATCTTGGCTTGCTCTCTGATGGGTGGCCTCTGGGCTTGCCAGCAGGGCTGAGCAGAAGCAGCAGCTGCTGCTCACGCAGCGATGGGATAATTAAGAGCAGTCAATCAGGTATCCAAGCAGGACTCACACCCCGAAAAGATGATCAGATTTTCAAGATGGTTAGGCTGGGCTTCCATCACAAGATGATGCAAAGATGTTATTATTTCATAGCATTAAAGAAATAATGTCTTCCTTTCTAGAGGGTTGTAATCTACCGGTTGAGAGCTCCTAAGGGAGAGCTCCACCTGGACCAACATAGTGGCATGATGAACAAGTGGTGCAAGGTACCTCAGCCTGAGGTCTGCCTTGGGAGTTGGAGATTCACAAGTTTCCACTCAACAAATAACAAGAACATAAGGCCTGAGAGGGGTTAAAGACATAGCGAGCCATGTAACCATGACGCCTTACAATACCAAATTGTGTTTTGACAGACAATTCCCCTGAAGAGTGGGACCAGAGCCAAGCAGTCTAGCTTGGCAGAGACAGACCCTAGCAATACATTTCATCCCTGCCAAGCAATGTTGATTTGCTTTGGTTCACATTCATTTGTAAGCACCCTGTCTGCACAAAGCCCCAGATGGCCTTGGAGACTCCAGCACAACAATATTTTGAAACAAAAGTTCTTACAAAAGCTACCAGAGCTTGAGCTGGAGTCGAGGGACAGCAGTTTGCACAAGTTAGCCGTTATACCGTGTTTTGGAAGAAGCGTGAATACAGGAAAGAAAATCCCTAAGCCTTATTTGTGAATGAGGAGATACCCCACTGATCAAAACTTTGTTTGTAACAAGATCCTCTGCCACTCAGGCTGCTCAGGAAATCCTCTTGGCAAAAAGCAGGTTTTCATCTTTGGAAAACTGCCTCCAGTGCCTGTGAATCTCTGATTTCTTTTTGTCCTGCTGAAATCACAAGCACGGTGATCAAAATGAAAGAGCGTTCTCCAGGCTCACACTGCTGGTTCAGCCTGGCTGGTCAGATGTGCCAGCTGCCCTGCAGTGCTGCCTGGTTGCTGCTCTTACGTCCAGAAGCATATGCCAGGACAAAAGCTGCTAAAAGCAAAACACTGGAGAATCTAGAGGGGAAAATTGTCCTTTCTCTTCTGGAAGAAAGACAAGAAAGCATGACAAGACTCGCTGTCTTGTAATTCCTCTTCATGTCCCGTTCTTCCCCCATACAGCAGTAGTTAAACACTTCGGCCAATGCAGCCTGACCTACTCGTTTGGTTGCTTTTTTTTTTTCCTCATTAGCAAAAAAGGCATGGCCACCTCCAGACAAAAAGGCCTTGAGGGGAATAATAAGTTGCTTGTGTCTCTTTGAAGAAGAAGTAGAGGGTTTGTACCCGTCTGAAGTTTTAAGGTCAGAGCTCTGCTTGAGTAAGGACCTTCTTCCTCCCATCCCCACCAAGCCCAAACTGAAAACATCACAGCTGGTACCAGCTCCTCTGCTGGTTTCAAGAGAAAGCCTCTGGCAGTACTTGTATCTGCCTTCGGAGCTGACAGAAGGCCTCACCTTGGTGGAAATTATCTGCTGCAGAAGTTGGCTGCAAACTCACAATTTGCCATCTCTTTGTAGGTTGAATGGCGCAAGTCAGCTTTATCAGTCTATGCTCCTGTGCTGTGCCTTCTTACCAGTGCTTCTGCACAGAGGGGCCCGTTAGGCAAAGCATCTGCTGCTCCATCAGACCTTCATGAATGATATTTAACTCAAAGTCTGTTATTTCTGCAATCTTCTGGTGTGCAGTAATGCAGTCATGAGGAATTTGAGATGCAGGAAATGGGCTGCTCTTATTGCCAGTCATGTACAGATAGACAGAGTAACAGAAATCACGCACTGGCTAGCTACGGAGCGTTTCAAAGCTAGAAGCTCCAGCTTTCCTGGAGAAGAGTGGTAATCTTTCTCAGCTTCTTGTGGCACAGTTCTCCTTTAATCTATTTGGCTAGTATGTTGCTTACCTTACAAGAAGCATCCACACGCTGGGTAACAAGGACATCAAACTGGGACTGTGGTGGCCCTGCTGGACGGGTAGGCCCTGGTCAAATGCTTTTGGAGTGTCTCAGCCCAGGTAATCACCATGTTAGGAGAGCAGCCCTCCAGATCCCCTACTCCCCCCTTCCCTGCAACAGTCACAAGTCATATGAATAACTTTGCTATTTGAGCCCAGTGAGCTTAAACTCACTACCCGGTGGGTCTATGACACTGGAAAGTACAAAGCAGTTCAGGTCAGAAGAGGCTGAGAAGCCTGCACCAGGTGATGGCATCTCATGGCTGATTCAGCAGAAGATCAGCTCCTCCCTCAGCCGTGTCTGAGCACAGGACTGTCCAGCTCTGGGAGAGGGTATCTTAGCCACAGACTGAAACCAGTCTCCATTCCATCCAAAATATCTCAGTTTTGCTTGGATATCAACCCATCTCCACCTCCAGTACCTCCCTGACGTCTCTAGCGCACGTCCCTGCAACATCATTACTTAATTAGCCCAAGACCGTGCTTGCCTGCACTTGGTGCCTTGTATCACACAAGTTTTTACTGTGTTGAGGAAACCTTACACAAGACAGCTCCCTCTGTCGAAATCACCCAGTAGGGTTTGTTAGATGGCGAAAACAGATGGCTGGTTCTGAGTAACTGGATATTGAGCTCTCTGCTTGTCTCTGCTGCTCTGTGAGGGACCGTGGCAAAGGGTTTTACTGTTGTGCCAGAAACAGGGATCAGCATGCAATGGTTCAGGTGGGGACGGAAACCTGGAAAGCGAAGCAAATTAATCAAAATCAGTTAATTTGTTTAGTATAAAAAATAAGCCATCATCAGCAAAATAAAGTCTGTGTTACTGATCCTGCTGTGCTGTGACACTAACGTGCTCCTAATGGCGTTGAGCTCGCCACATCCACTCGCATCACGGGGGCTCCTCCACGAGAACAAGAGGGCATTCTGCACACCCACCCGCGTCCTGCACACCGGCTTCTGCCAGTGTCTGACCTCATTTGAAAGGGAAAGCTCGAAGTCTAACAATCTGACAAGTCGTCTACTGTTAGCCAAGTGGAGACCTGTTTCAGCTAAGTATTTGGATTTCACGTTTTCCCTCTAAATGAGGGGTAATTTGAGAGGCCAAATATTTGGCAAATTAGTGCTTGTGTGCCTACCTTTCAAGAATAAAATAATATTACGTGTTTGATATTTCTGGTACCCTTCTAAACTGAGCACAAAAGAGACTTACAACATCGGCTTGAACTTAGTACAGGTACAAAGTAAACTGTCTGTGGCTAGCATAAAATGCTATTTTAAAACTCCCAAATGCTTTGCATTTGGCATCCTTCATGGCCTGGAGGTTACACAGAGTTCAGCTGTAACTCCTGACATCAGTGACTGGAAGCCATGGGAGTTTGGCTCACGGCATGCCGTATCAATGAAAAAAGGCCTTTATTCTGACCGTGGTTACTGAAGCCAACCTGAGATTATTTATAATTCGTCCCCAGAGGCTGAGCTCTGCCCCGCTGCCCATGCTACCGAGCAAGGTGCGGCCTGCGGCTGCCGTTGGTTTCGCCACGTGCCTCCTCACTGCCGTCATTTTGGCTGTCGTATTTCTGGTGTCATCGGTCCCGGCTCTTGGTTACTGTAACTCACTCTTCAGCACGTGCTCGTTGGAGGCTGAAGCTCTTACCTGGAAGGCAGATTAAAGGCTTGGCTTGCAACAGCGATGGGTCCCCGTTCCTTATCTCCCTGCCCGGTGAGTCACTTCTGCAGAATTCGCCTCGCAGAGCAGAGAGGTGGTTTTACAGTCCCACCTGTGTTCTGGGCAGGGTGATATTCGCACAGCAGCTGCCTTCCAGCAGAAGGTGTTTCTCTGTCAGCAAGTTATAACTTCTCCAGCGAAGCTGGATCTGTGCCAGGTCTCCTTATGGGTAAGGTCTGTCCCCAGCCACCACCAGTAAGGAGCTGGGGGAGGGCAAGGTCATGTCTCCACGTGAGGGTAATGCTGTCACCCTCTGAGGGCTCTGCTTAGGAAATCCTAAGGCGTAGCTCAGGGCTTGAGCCCACCTCAGTGCAGGCAGGACACAGCCTGGGACAGGACCTTTACCTCGGAGAGCCCTCAGCCCTGGGAGGGGCTGATGAGATTCCTCCATCCAGGTACTTCTGAGGAGTCTGTCTGAGATAAATTGCCCTGATTCCCATCCCCTTTATCTCTGACTTAACGCAATCCAAGCAGACCTCAGCAGGACTTTAGTCCTTCAGCAGGGACTTTGCATTCGCGATGCCACGTCCACATCCCATTTCTGAGGTGCCCCTACTTAGTGGCTTGAGGTCACTGCTGTTTTGCCACTCTCGTGAGATTTATAACCACATCTCCGAATTCCAGTGGTGGGGACAACCCAGCACATGACGTTCTGCTCTTCTGCATGTAAGCATTTTATTACACTCTGGAGTGAAGCCTCCTCTTTATTTTTCCTGCAACCTGTCCCAGGAAGTCCCAGTGTGGGGCGTCTTCTTTAAAGCTCTGGCTTAGCTGACATAAATATGCTCTTCCCTTTGTATGGACACCCTCAAGTCAGGATGTTTGCAACCGGCCCCACCTTTCCTAGAAACACTTGAAGGTCCCCCCTCTTACCACTGCTGACGGGAGAAGGTAGAAACCTTATGTGTCTGCCCCTCTTGTTCTGTGATGGACTCTGGTCTGCCCATGGGCCATATGCACACAAACAAGCAATCAGAGAGCACTGTTAAAGCCCAGCTGCTTTTGCACACTTTAGCCTGAAGGCTTGTCCACTAGAGCGTGCTGCTTCCGAGTTGTTTGCTTTAGCAGAAACAACAAAGAGGAGTTAGGGATGTCTGTAATTTCAGGTGGCACTTCAGTATCCTTTGAGAAGAAGCTCTGATTGCCCACACTGAAGAGAAATGAAAAGTAGGAAAGTCTCCTTCTTGGGCAACCGCCTTCCCAGCAGGTCCCAGGACCGTGGTGCTTTGGTTTCTTTGCAGCTTCAAGACCCTTCCAGCAGGATATACTCTTCTTCTGGGTCTCCACTAGCAGCATCTCGGGTTGCCTGGGGCCTGCCAAGGGAGTATTTTATCCCCCCCTTCATTTAGCCTGAGTGGCACGGCACCCTGCAGAGGTCTCCAGCTGGCAGGTGCTTTGCGTGGCCCAGTTAAAGCTGCTGGCACAGCGCCGTTTTTGGGGAAGATAAATTACTGGAAAATTAGCTACTGCTGGAATGACATCCTTATGCTAAAAATAAGGAAACTTTCATTCATCAGCTCAGTGTAACACAATTGAACACTGACAGGCCAAGCTGCCTTGACTGAATATCTTTGCTTTTTAGTTTTTTTTTTTTATTATTTTTCAAAACTAATCTATATATATGATATATATAGATTATGTATATATATATAAAGTATACATATACTTTATATATACATATAAACTATCTCTGGTTCTAGAGGCTGAAAAATTGACAGTTGATTTCCTGTTTGAATGTAAGCCCTGTTCACTTGCTAGGTCTCCCCTGTTTTTCAAAACACAAAACTAATGATGAAAAGCAGCAAAGATTTACATGCAAAAATCATTAGTCACATAGCACTGAAAATGGTCGAAACATTTAAGGACATCTTTTTCCTTCCTACTTCTTTGCCTCCAGTGGAAGAGGAGGATACCAAAGACTGTCTTGTCAGTGCCTCAAACCCTGTAAAAACTTTCCTCTTTCATCATTCCTCATTTAGCACCAAAACAAATAGCATATGAAGAGCAGGCATCCTGGCCCAAGGACTTGCTGTTCACTCTCAGTGGAAAGACATAGCAAAGTGGTGGCTATCCTGCGTTAAATACAACATCTCTGCTGCCTGGCTGACCGAAAATGAGCAGGATGGCGTCCCTGCTGCCTACCCAACACAGCATCCCTCTCTGTTGATCTGAGGGCTTCTCTCCACAGATAAGTTCATCTTTCCCTGAATTCATTTCCACCTTGTTTTGCTGGAGACGACCACCATCTCCTCCGGTGCTCCAGCACCAGCACTGTTTCCACCTTGCCTGGCTCCAAAATCCAAAGTATGGACCGCTCCTCCTGTACCAGTCCCCTGGGACAGATGGATGCCAGCAAAGCTTTCTGCCTAATATGTTTTGATAGCACACAGTTTATTTTCTATATCTTCTCTCCCAACTTTATATGCTAGTCCACTGCGTGGCAGCAACACAACAACACCCAACCCCCCCCCCCCCCCCCCCGCCAAAAAAAAAAAAAATCCACCAAACCAAACCAACCAACCACCACCACCAAAATAAAAAATAAAATAAAAAACCTGACATTTCCGACAGCACTGTCAGCTGCTGGGAAGGGACACCATGTAATGACTTCCAGGGCCAATGACCTGGTGCCTCTAATTCCCAGTAAGGATTTATTTCTTTTGGCATGGATAACACATGCAAAACCCTGCTCTGATAAGTTTTTAAAAGTGAAAATAGGTGGCAAAGCACTTAGCCCTTTCAAGGAAGTTTGGAAATGATGGAAGAGAGCCTCATACCACGTGAGCACTGAACGTGGCTGCCCAGCTTCCAGCAAGAAGGCAATAAATCATCTCCCGAACACCTGCCATGTGCACCAGATCACCACAGAGAAGCTATTCTTCTTCTACCACAACTGCCCATTCAAGATGCACCACGGCTGCTAATGCAGTTAGCAGCTGCAGGAAGCATTTGAAAAACTGTATCTTTTTTTTTTTTTTTTTTTTCCCCCAAGAAATAAGGTTACGGCCTTTTTTGCTCTGCTTGTTTATAGTTGGGCTTATTTTGCTCAGCCCCTACACAGCTGCCATTTCCCCACCTGCTGGAGGCGGCTGCACCCGCTGAGGGGCAGCAATCTCAGGGCAAGCCTGGCCATTTCCATCACCGCCAGCGGGAATTTAAGGGGTGCTTTAACGGGTTTGCATTAATGCAACACCAGCTTGGTTCTCTCCAGTGCAGACACCTCTCACCTGATGTGCAGGCAGCACCTCCAGCATCCTTCAGGGCCCTCTGCAGTGCCATAGGGAAACCTCTACAGTGATGGTCACGAGAAAGCACGGCAGTTGCTGGAGGGATGGTCACACAGATGGAGACATCACAGGCTTTGGAGCTGCAATACCGAGCTTTTACACACAGCTGTTCCCCAGTTTTGGAGAGGAGCTGCCAGTCTCTTGCAGCTGGTGGTCCCAGGAGGGAGCGTCATCTCATCCCAACATCCCAACCCACAGGATGACGGGGAGGGGGGAAATGGGTCAGGACATCCAAACTCCAGCCTTCCTACCCATGTGAACAGCTGGTTCTCATTTCTAACTAAACAGCTCTGTTCCAGTTGTGCTGGTGAAGGAAAAGGGAAGCAGCAGATCCTGAACCTTGGCTTCATCCTGGGTAGCCCACGGACAGAAACCTCTGACTGCTCGTGCAAGGCTGCTGCATTTTATGTGGCCATTGTGCATCTGTCAGTGCCCCTTCTCTCAAAACAGAAGCGTCACATGGCTTTTGAGATATGAAACCAGAGGTGTTCATAGCAATGAAAAATGTGCGTCCCTAGATTATTTTGATTTAACTAACGAGGATTATGAAACCCCAAAGCCTTGATGTTACCCTCGATGTACATTGCTCATGCCATCAGCCCCATTCCTGTCAATAATGGATGCTTTCAGCTGGTGCAGTTCCTCTGCAAAATCTGTTTTGCAGTGGTACTTTCTATGTCCCAAGACCAACATTTTGCTATTTAGGTTTTACACTGGGGAAGGGGATAGCATATGATGTAAGGGCAGCAGAGAAAAATATCACTAATGTGGTAGTGAAGAAAAAGAGAGGGACTGTATTTAATATAAACAGCAACCATAAATGTAGACATGTATATACTGCAACACTGCATGAAGTAAAATATACCACAGCCAGAACAATATGAGGGAATACTTCGTCCTTACATGGTTCAAAGTTATATAAAGTGCCTCCATGTACTTTCCAGAGCTGAAATGTGTACAGAGGAAATATTTCTGGTTGGACAAGGTGCCCTGTGCCATCTGAGCTTAACTATGAATCCCCTGGTTGATGGGGAACCCAAAAGGAAAGACGGGGCATTTAAAGGTTAAATAGCAGCAGCAGACTTCTGAGCTGCAAACTGTAGTGGCAGGATGCTTGTAGTGTCACTGAGAGAAGATCTGCTCCGTGACTTCATCTGCCCCTTTCAGAGCGCCCCAAAGCCTGCTCCTGTGCAAACTGCCAACTAGGGCTAGAGCCCCAGGCATCCTCTTGCGTAGGTTTCCCTCCTCCACGGGGTAGGGACAGCAGCGACACATTTTCCTGATGCTGCACGTATTCCCGAACCTGAACCCTGTTCCTGCTTCCTTGGGAAGCACCTATTACAAGTAGGACACGTTGCCCATTCTGTCACAATCCACAGGTCCAGGGAGGGGCTGAGTCCACGAGTGGCTTCCAAAAAACTCTGTAGGTCTCAGAAGTATCCATCTCGGGGGCGAGACAGACATTAGGGTGAACTGACTTGAGCTGGTGCGCTGGCTTTTGTGCAAAGATCTGTCAGCAGTGAGGTGTGGATGAAGAGCCCACACAAGAGGTGGCTCTCAAGCCAATAACAAATCAAGTTAGTGGCAACGGGGTTTATTGAAGACCATCATACCAAATGATTTTCATGGAAAAAGTGCCTTGAAATCATATCCTGTCATTAGGTGGTGCAGCATCAACTATCTTCCTCCCGATAAGTGACTTCTACTGCTCAAGACCAGTCCCTAGTCTTCGTGATGCTTCACGAGGAGGCGACAACAAAATAGCAAAGCAACTTGAGCTGGTTTTGTGACTTCCAGGCCACTTGTTCACTTACATTTTGAGCGACCCATTGTTATTGTTTTCCTTGGTAGTTAATTGAAAAAGAGATTTTCATGGGTTATGGGTCAGACCTGCAGCCAAACCAGCAGAAGCATCAAACCATCTTCCTTGTCACTGGCAGGATGGGAGAAGCGAGGCTGGTTTCTCTGGGCTCATCCATGCCGACACTAGATGTCAGCCCAAACACACAAGTGCTTCAGCTCTCAGCTGCAGCTGGGCTCAGACAAACCCACGGACAAATTGCTGTGCTGGCAACCTCCACCCGTGAGGGACGGTTCTCGCTGCAGACAGCTGCGCCGTGGCTGGGCTGGTTTGCTGTGGGCTGCCTGGAGCTAAACCATGCAGATCTGGCACCTTCGGTGTAACTGTGAAGTGAAACTGGTGGCAGGGAGATAGGGCTGGCCAGAGCACTGCTTGCACTCAGTTAAAAGCTGGGTTAAAGCATTTCTCCTCACGGCATTCCTGCCTTGGAGTGTTTTGCCCACAGGCACCGGTTACCAAGGCTGGTGTTGACCGAAAGCCCTGCAAAGACAACAGAAACTGGCTGGGACAAAACAGCATTTCCTCTTATTTCCACCCTGCCTGGGAACACAGGCCATTTCCCCTTCCCTTGTTTAGAAAACAACCTTCTTCCCCCATTCCCCACTCACCCTCCCTGTGCAGCAGGCCAGCCTGATGAGGGCTTTGTGCTCCTGGAAACTGGGGACACGAGGTCCCGGCCTGCTGGAGCTCAGCAGCTGCTGTGTGTGGCTGGATCCACATCCCACTATTCCTGCCTGGCTCCCACGTGTGTGGGGCAGGCTGGTTTCATAACACCCCCGTCTTTCAGCATGGGGATTTTCAGCAAAGCTAGTGCAAAGCGTTCTGGCTCAGACGACTCCTCGAGCCGCTGCAGCCTGGCATCCCCCTGCACATGGCCTGCTCTGTCAGCTTCGCTGCTCGGTGCTGCGTTCCATCATCGGGACCCCTTCCCTAAAGAACAACAGGATGAGCAGTAGGTACAGTTTGTTCTTGTTTGCCATGGGAGAAGAAGAAAGTGGCAGCGCATGAACTGCCCCACGCGGCGACTCGGGGTGGGCTGCGGCGGGGCTTGGTTACAGGGGCGCAGCCTTGACACCAGGCGGGAGGGCTTCTTGAATGTCAGTGGCTTGACATCATGCCACGTTTGCTGTTGTTGTTTTTCTGTTTTTCCTTTCCGCAGCCCTGCTCCTGGCCCAGATCCTGGCAGCCCTTCATCACACAATGACAGTTGCCCCGGCTGCTAAAGGGAAGGCAGCAAGCAGCGCTGCCACAGGGTTGGCCTGAGCTGCCGCAGCATCCTGGGCGCAGGGGTGCACAGGCACACGGGTTTGTGGGTGGACATCCCACCAGGAACCCAGCACCCCTCTGCTCTGCTGCAGGCACGAGCATCCCACAGAATGCCGCCAGTCCTGAAGAAGCCACGTGCCACAAAAGTACTCCAAAGTGAGGCAGGAAAATGTTTTGGAGGGGTTCACTGTGGGCATCTGCAGCTTTCTGCTGGCCAGCTTTGGGAATGGAGATGAGTGTTAGAAAGTGAGAAAGCAGAGCCTGGAGGGTGCTCGGCAGGCCTCGTGCATGGGGAGGTGAAGGTGGTGGTGCTACCTGCCCAGGCACAGCCTCCAGCCCCAGCACTGCATGGCTCTGCCTGCCCAGAGACCAACAGCTGGGGACAGAAGGTAAAGCTGTTTGAGCCACGCTGCTTCTCTAAGCAGCTTACCAGCTCTCCATGCTCTCTGAGTGAGCTTGTGCTGCCTGCTCTGCCTCAGTTGCAAGGAAGAGGACAGGCAACTTACATCGGTGCAGCACCATCAGCTCATACCTGTTTGCCAAAGCACTGGGTTACTCATGGTGCTCTCATTTTGATTGTATTCTGTTCTGTAAAACTAAGAAGTTCCCCTCTCTTGGTGGCTTTATGCTCTCTAAATAGCTCTAGCACATTTCCCATCCCTAGTTTTACATTTGCTTGCTTGTTTCTCAAGCCAGTTCTTCCAGTGTCTCTTAAATCATGTCTACTGCTGTTTGAATCCCTTCCAGTTTCTTGCCATCTGTTCAATGCCAAAGCGAACAAAATGTTCAGGGTGCAGTATCCACTATGATACAGAAGCAGCAGCACCGTGCATCTGAAGTCTATGGCCACCCTAGTCAAATAAAATCAAGATTAATACATTCTTTTGGCCCCTTGTAACCGTAATTTCTCAGGTTTTTAACATACAAAAAGTACATAGGATTCCTACTAGTTTTAGATCCTCTTCTCTTCCTTTCTCCCCCCCCCCCCCCTCCCCCCCATCTTCCCAAAATCCAAGGCTTGCACTCCTTTTTATTTGGGCATCCTACAGCCCACTAAAGCAAACCCTCAGGCCTAGGCCCCTTGCCTTTTGCACCATTTATGATCTTTGCCTCACGATCACTTACTTGAATAGAGTTCCAGTACTCTGGGGTTTCCCAATTGTAACATCTGTGGCATCAGCCAAGAAGTGCCCTGCAATCGGTCTCCAACTTCTAAGGCTCCACATATCCAAGCAGGCCTTTCAGTTGCTCTGGAGCCAGCTGGGGCGCTGGCTGGTTGCATCTGGTCTTCATTTTGTTCTCAGAGTCCCAGGAGAAGCTACGCCCCTTATGAAATCCTGGATCCTAGCAAGCCGCTGTTCCGAGGGATCTTCAGTTGCTTTTCGCTGTTCCCAGATGTTAATAATATAATGTTCACAGAAGTCAAACCAGCTGATCTTACCATTCACCATTAATTCCTGGAAGCTGGGAAAATCACGTCCTCCTTCAATCCGACAGAGATAGTTCTCCCAGGCCCTCTGCCCAGCCACATCTCCCATCATGCAGGAGGGATCTTCCTCACACCCTGAGCAGAATGATCTGTTATCATCTCCTGATACCCAGAGCGTATTTCCTGGGAGGATGCTGCACAAGCCTGCAGACTTCACAGCCCTTCCCTCGGCCAGCTAGGCAGTCTTCCCCTTTGTCAGTGTAGATCCTCAGCTGCTCCAGCTTTCAGGATGCAGTCAGCTTTTTCACACCTCGGGCAGGGCAAGGCTGGACCATCAGAGCTGGATGCAGCCCCTTCGGCACACACAAAGCTGAAGCTCCAGATCTTGCTCTTCTGATAGTCTTAGGTTTCATAGCTGTTGCAGGGAGCAGACAAAAGCCTCTCTAAACACTATCTGCCATTGCAGCTAATTTATTTGCCAGCAAAGGAAAGCCCAGGTGATAGCAATCCCTTCCCTCAGCAGGCAATGCTGATTGGCAAGCCTTTCCCTCCCTCAGCCACAGGCCTTTTCCCCTTCGCTGCTTGATACGTGGCATTTTTCTTTGAGATAGGTCATTTTACATTTCTGTTGGCTAACGCTGTCAAATACTTTTTCCCAGAAAAGTTTCATCACCCCTTGCTGGCATTAGCCAGAACACAGATCCTCCTGTTTAAGCATCTCACACAACGCTGTCAGCAGTGTTTTAACACAAAGAATTGCTGAGTGATGACAAGCCCAAAAAGGACCGGTAGATGCATTGGCAGGGCAAAGGATTTTTCTGTAACGTTGAAGTCACAGATAATTTAGTGTATCTGTTCGGGTGTGCAGCTGTAGGTCTCCTCTTGAGGCTCCTTTTCGCCCCAGTAAGATCATACAAAAAGGAAGCATCAATCAGAATAATGGTAAAGAGGTTAAAGGTGTATGGCAGAGCAGGGTGTTGGAAGAATCCTACTGGATCTCCAAGTGAACTTCTGCACTCGTGCTCAGGTGTGCAGTCTTTGTTTCCTCCCGTCTTCAACTCTGCCAATGGAAGTGGGGTCGGTGAGGTTAAGTGCAAGCATTGGGCTCTCTCTTCACACCAGATATAACCCAACACGTAGGTGGGGAAGGGGCCAGGGCTGAACTTGTTCTCTCCTTGTCTCTGTAAACAACCTGAACATCTTGCAGCTGTCAGAGAGCAGATCATAACATCTCATAAACCATCTGCAAATCTGTAGGGGCGGGTGGATATGTAAGGTGCAGAGAACAGGCTGTCCTCATTAAACTATCTGATCGCCAACCTCTGATTCAGATTGCAGTTTTTCTGACTGAAATACTGCTTTTGGCTTATGTAAATGGACCACTGGGTAGTCTCATGCTCTCATTGCGAAAGCAAGTACTTGAGGATTGGTTTCCGTTGAGTGCATGTATTGTAAGAGTGATCCTTAGCATCCTCTGGCCTTCTGCTAAACCAGCTTTCCATAACAAGTCCTAGGGCTGTGGGGCTGTAACTCATTTTTCAGTGAAATACGAGTGTCCCAAGGGCAGTGCAGGTCCCAAATTTTTTTCTTTGTTGCAGCCTTTTTCCAATTTTGGAGTATGGATGAAACCAACATGCCACACTGCCTCTGCCCACACCCTGTGAAATGCGGGGGCTTCTCAAGAGGAGAGCAAACCAGGCTCAGTCCACCGAAATGGGTGATAGTGTCTCACGGCATGACTTTTTGCACCTGGTGGGGACACCAGCAGCTTGGACTCACACCAAGGAGTCTATTTTTAAACTGGCTCCATTGCATAATGCAATATGCCATTAAATTGCATCACCATTACTTTCTGTTTGCTTACCCCCGCACTGCAGCAGACCAAAGGGGTGGCAGCATGGTGCCAGCCGCCTGCCCAGGGCTGCATGGCTGCTTCGTCCCCTCGAAACCTTCCCATCATGGTGCTAACAGAGCAGCTTTTTGCTTTCTAAGGCATGCAGCAACTTTTCAGAAAGCTTTTCGGCATGGCTTGTACTTTCTAAGAAATGAGCTGAAGTGAAGCCTGGAAGCGAGTGACACTGCCTAGCTGGGCACGGACAGGGGAAAAATCCCCGCAGATCAGAAGGATGCAAAACTCCTGCCAAACCACTTGAGAGAGGGGTGCGTTTTTTAAAAGAGCGACTTGATGAGATCTCTTTAGGTGAAACGAAAGGAAAGCGGGGATTTTTTTTTATTGCCACTAGAAGCAGTTTTCAGCCTGACACAAAAATGACATGAAACCCCAACCTCAAAGGGCGTATCTGCATGCTTGGGTGTGGGGAGTGGGTTACCATGGATTTACCTTTACTCTGGTCCTGGCTACACTTTTGCAGAAAAGGAAGACCAGGGAGTTGAGAAAAGACAGTGGGCAGCTAACACCATTTGCAAAGCACTCTTTAGACACAACCCTAGTTCTTGAGCATCTTCAGGTATATTTTGGAAAACCCTGCCTGTGCTTATACCCACTCCTTTTCCTTTCATCTTTCTAGAACATTTTATTTCACTTGGAGTAATTCTTCTTTCGATGTGAAAGAGGAATGCAAAGCCTTATGCTTCCTGCGCGTCTTTTTGGGTGGCTGAGATGTTTTCATGACATTCACTGTCAACTCCAGTTAAACACAAGTGAAGTCCTACCCCAGTTGCCTCTGACTGTGGAGAAAAACCTGTTTTTTTCTCATTTGCACTGCAACTCTGTGACTGATGGACCCATGTAGTTCAGTCTGCCAGGTCAGTCTGCCTGCCTTGCTCTGTCCTCCATGCCCATCTTTGCAGATGTGCTCCAGATACACAGAGGGATCTGCACTAATCCCTGCTACCTTACGCTTCTTCATCCCTTGGCTTTCCTTGAGCCTTGGCCACATACCCTTGGTCAGCCCACAAGCATCCTCACTACAATGGTTTCTCTGCTCTCTGTGCCTTGCTAAGCTGCTTTAAGCTTTTTGTTGCTTTTCCATGGACTCACGAACCACGCAGTAAGTATCACAACCCAAAATCTCCCATCCACACGTGGCTTTCTTTGGGATGGAGGCCACTATTGGTTCAATAAAGGGCCTTAAATGCTTCTTTTAAAAACCCGCCCCCAAAGTCAGGACATTGCACTCATCCATAATGGCATCTTCTGAAGTTAGATTTCCCCCTTCTGCAAGTTGCTTCCTCCCCCCACACACACTGTCATTATTTGGAAGCAACAGAAAGGGTTCAGCTGCTCATCGCAAGCTGTTGCCATGCTCCAAAAGGCAGGAGAACATGGGGTCCTTGTCAAATTAAAAGAGATAATTGTGACAGTGATCAGAGAATTCGCTGCAACAAAACGGCAAGCATACTCTGCAATGTAGTTATGGCTCTAGGCTCGCAGGATCACAGGAAGACTGAGGTGGGAAGAACTCAGGAGGTCTCCAGACCAGCCTTCTGCTCAAAGCAGGGGCAGCCTGAAGTCTGCAGTGTTATGGACCATACAGGGGGGTAAAGCCTTCCCATGCAGCAGTGTCTGTACTCCCAGTCAGTCCTCTGGCCACTTGGCCATGCATGGTTCTCCTCTTAGATGGATGCATCCAGGGCTGCAATTTAATGTGAGTGCCATAGCAGAACTTTTGGTTTTATATTAGAAATGGGCCAGTTTGCAGTCAGATAGAAACATCTGAACATAAGCAACTGCATTTTCAGGTAGGATCCTGGA
Organism: Oxyura jamaicensis; assembly: GCF_011077185.1. NCBI lineage: Eukaryota > Metazoa > Chordata > Aves > Anseriformes > Anatidae > Oxyura > Oxyura jamaicensis. Next base: position 36,946,185 of record NC_048896.1, read on the forward strand.
AATAATCTTACCTTCAAAAAGGCCAACTAGTCTTCCTAAGTATGAAATTTCTAGAGCTGTGCTATGCAGTAAATCCTATATTATTAGTAGTATTAGTATAAGTATTATTTACTGCATGCTCAGTATAATGGAAATATATTTAATGAGTTGGCTTAGTAAGGTTTGGATGTACTCCAATACTTATTTCAGAACATACAGGAGTATCTCCAAGATTTCAGAACAAGTTGCACAGGAACCTATTATGGCATATGATAAAACATAATGTCTGGTTGAGAATTAAGCTTACAGTTGTCTCCAGAAAGGAACAGATATCCTGGTCTGAATCAGCAGCTTCTGAATCCTGCACTGCCCGCTCATTAACAGCAGCGTCACCAGCACTGGCTCCCTTCCCAAAGCAGCTCTTGTGTCCTGATAAGCAGATAGCCAACCACGCACACAGGTACACAGATAATGCTCCACACATGAGAATTTCCATCAATCTGAGAACACTTGCTGAAGTGATTTGGAGGAATGAGACCAAGTTTGGTGGAAGGTATATAAAATGCTTTAATTTAATAAAGACACTTTTTTTTAACAGTCAGCCCGGCAATTACATATTTTAGCTTGATACCTCTTTCAGCAATGGGTAGCTAATTTTAAAGCTTTGATCTGATTTTCAATTTTATTTTATTTTTCAATTTCTTTTTCTTTCTCTTTCTTTCTTTCTCTTTCCTCTCCTTCCATCCTTCCTGCAATTTCTTCTTAAGCCAAGAGATGTAGGTGACTTATCGTGCTGACCATAGCGGGCATACAAAACTGCATGCAACACTTTATATCCCTACAGGGAAGCTGAGGTGTAAGCAGTGTTGTTTGGCTGAATTTCACTCCAGAGAGTGTCTGAGATTTCCCTGTGCATGGGAAGACACCAAGGGAATGCCTCATAGAATGGTATCTGATGTTTAATGCAGATGTTTAGCATCTGGAAATGAGGAGCTGAAATGTACCAAATCCAGCCATTCCTCCATAGACCACAGCATGGGAATGGCTCCCTGTAAGATTACCCAGTCCGCCATATTTCACTAAAAGCCATACTTTTCATCTAAATTTTCACTTCTTCTCTCAGTTTTGTGATGATACGGTCCCAAAGAGAAGTTCCTGTTTCTTTTCTCCCCTCCCTCCTGCTTGGCGGGGCCTGGCCGACGTGAGGAGCCCAGCACTCAGGGCGCACTGGCAGCCACCATCTTGAGCAACACCAGGCCTTGCTGGGGCAGAGAGCAGGCTGCCACACACCAAGGGCACAGCCCGCCGGCATCTGGAGGAGGAAAGTCTTCTTGGGTGGACTGGGAGCAGCTCTCGTCCAACTCACGCGATTATTCAATGCATGGGGCCTGTGGGATGTGATAAACTCATGGGGCACTGTTGCCCACTGCTGAAGCACGAAGCAAATGCAGAGCCAGCACGGCTTATTCTCCTACAGATATGTAAACGGATATATTCATCATACATCATGTATGCATTTGGAAATTGTCTCACTGCTGCTAGGAAAAAAAAAAAAAAAACAATTCAGGACTCAGGATATGTTCACAAACTCTGGATTCATCACAAGGCAAAGTAAAAATAATATAATGGAGACATCAGTCTTGCCCTGAGGGTCTCTTGTTAAGGACAACTGGGAAATTTGTCTGTCTGTAGTGTCCTTCCTCGCTCTGCCATTCCCTGAGGGCATCAGGTGCACTTGTGAAGGCACAAACTCTGCAGATGAGCATGGGGAAGCCGTGCCTGCACAGCAGTCCTGCACACGGGTGTTGCAGAAGAGAAGTGATGGTGGCCAACGGGCATGGCCCGCATACTCCACTTCCCTAGGTCTGTAAGTCCTATGCAATGAAAGAAAATTTCATCCGCAGGTACTGCAAAACAGTAAACATACTGGTGGAGCAATGGGATTAAAAAAAATCTCTCTGGTTAAATCCGGTTTCTTTGGAAAGCCTGTGAATTAGGGGGAAGAGAACAATGGCTTCAGCCTGCTTGCTGGACAAGTAGCCATGCCAAGGACTTCTCTGTCCAGTAAATCCTTCTTAAAATAGCTGGAGCTCAATTGCTACTTCCATCCAAGCTGGAAAGAAAGAACAGAAATCCCTCCTCTCCCTACAGAAAGAAGAGGAAAGTGAAACATTCAGTGTCCCCTTCCCTTCCCTCTTATGTCTTATAGGCAGAAGCCTGTATATGGCGAAGGACTTGCAGTGACTCTTGCTTTCGTCTGTCTTGACACCTTAAAAACTTGCCTGTTATAAAAGATAAAGGCAGCTTGCTGCTCTGCAGTTTGCTGTTCAGAAGCTAAGCAGCCCCAGGGACAGCATGCATGTATATGTGCATGCACATGTGCACAGGCATGTGTATGCGTGCACTCCTGCTTGCCCTGGGAAGGGGATGCTGCCTGCAGCCCGTGAGCCTGCACGCCCAGCCTCAGCAGGTAGCTCAGTACCAGCACCTTTCTGAGCAAGGAAAGAGGGTACTGAGCAAAGGCAACCCCTCCTGCCATCACCCCCACCCCGTGGCATGCCTGCAAAAACAAATCCTTCATGTGCACCTGCTTCCTCTTCGAAAGAAAGTAACGCTCTTCAGTGAAAACCAGACAGCCGGGTGAAGTAAGAGCTTACACACACACACACACACCAACTCTAAAATAGGTCTGCTTGCTGTACATAACGGGCTTTTTCCTCTGTGTGGTCGGAAATACAGAGGCAAGAGGCATTTGCATGTGCTGCCTCCTTGGGGGTGCCTGGCTGGCTCCTCCAGCTCAGACACCCCCCAACAAACAGCAGTTGTCTCCATTCAGCACCCCAGTGACACAGCAAACCCAGTTTTTGTAGGCCTACAGACCTGGGACCTGTTATGTGCATCCTGTGAGTGCTGCTGAAGACTTTCACTTGCTACCGTGTTTATTAAGGGAGGTAACTGAGATTTAAGGTGTGCACAAACCACACGCACAGTTCTGTGGAACCTGAGCGCGAGGGCACATTTTCACTTTCATGGCCTTCATATCTGAAGATCTCTGAATGCTTGGTTTAGAATTAAATATTCAGGCAGTTGATCTGGAGCAGCTGAAGAACATTTTTTCACACAACATTTAGCTGGACGGTAGAACTCATTGCCACTACCAAATTGGGTATTTCAGTGGCTGAAAGCAGGAATGGGGTCAAGAAGGAATTGGTCAAATGCATGCAAGGTGTGTCCACCAGGACTTTTGAATACAGTCAAGATGCAACCTCCAGCTCACAAATTCTCCAAATTGATGGTTAGTAAATGCTGGGAGGATTTATCAAGGAAAAAAAATCCCTCTAACCTTGCCCTGGCTCCAAAAATCTTGTCCCAAATGCTTGTTCCAAGTCATCGCAGGAGACAGGATACTGGGCTGGTCAGGCCAGTGGTCTGACGCACATCCCCATTCTCACATTGCAAAAACCACCCGGCCTCTGTGTGGCTGTAATAATTAATCAGCTGGAAAGAGCCCAAAACCAAAGAACAATGCCGCAGCACTGAGCACATATTTACTCAGTCGGGGGAAAAGCAATGAGAAAACAAGTTTCGCTCCAATCAGTGCAGAAAGACCTAGGAGGGAGAAGTGAAGAGGAGCAGGCTGTGGGTGCTGGTTGAAGCCTGGCCAACCTCCCCTAGCTGCACAACTGCTGCCCAGCAGAGCACTGAAAGAGGGGCTGGGCTCAGCAGTGCTGCCCATCCGATAGCAAAATACACCTCTATTTGCAAGGGGCACTCTGGGATAATTTTAAGGAGAAGTGGGGCCAGACAGGAATTATCTGAAATTAAAAACATATACACATTATTCATATCATTTTATTTGTAAGTGTGGAGGAGGGCAGCTTGGGAGCAAGGCAGGCTGTGCCCCAGTGCTGGAAAGCAGCAGCAATGGAAGAGGTGAGGTTCTCAGGGGAGCATGCATTGAACACGAGCTGCAGTGAAAGCAGCTCCTTGGTGGTTTTCGATGCGTAAGGAGATGTGCAGGCTGTTGGATAAGGGCAGGACTGACTGAGTGAACTCTGTGAAAGGTGCTGCTGCTCAAATAGGGGGCATGTGAAAGACCTTGAGACCAAACCAAGGGCCAGAGGACGCTCCTAACAGTAAGGTCTTCACCTGCCAATAATCCAGAACTGCTCTCAGCAAGACTCATGCAGGTAAAATTATGGGCTTCACTGGCAAGAAGCCACATCTTCAATCAGATCAGCCAAAACCATCCAAAAAAGCGGACGAGGCACCAGACCACACCACAGAGCTTCTCCAGCAGTCCTCACCCCACGGTCCTTTCCCCTGGTGCTGACGGGAGCAGGCTTGCTTTTCCTCAGACCCACTCCTTAAACCCCCAGCTCTCCTACAGGATGCGAGGCAGCAACCAAAGGATGACCAAAACAAGGGGCACGCCAGGCTCTCCTTGGGCAGGCGGCTCGTGCCACTCGTGGTGTAGCACTGGGACAAAACGCCCCGCTGACACCCTGCTGCTGACGGACAGACAGACGGACAGCGCGCACCTGGCAGCGGGGCTGGTTTCCTGGCGAGGCACTGAGGCTGTTTTTGCTGCCAAGGGAAGTCGAAGCACACACATCCTGTTGGTTTTACCTGGAGTGACCCACCCGGCAGGCTGTTCTGGCACGGCGCGTGTTTATGCACACGGGCGGCGAGAGGGGCAGCGAGCCCGACCGCGCTGCTGCGGCCGTCCTGGGACAGGGCACAAGGGAGCACCATGCCTCAACACCCTGCCGCAGCCCGGAGCTGCTTGCACAAGGAGATGCTGTTCATTTAATTAAAGCCTCTACATAAAAATATCATCACTCCGACCCATTGGGACGGATGTTCCTTCAGCTAATTCCCTTTGCAGTTTTTTTTCCCTTTCAACAGGGCTGTGTTACCCCAAATCAGCGTTTGCTGCAGACAGTTGCAGTGGACCAGTGAGCTTGATGTAGCACAATCTGCTCGCTTTTAAAGTCCTTATTCAGATGGAAACTTCACAGATTTAAGTAAAATGACTTTGAATCTGGCTAACCAGATTTCTGTGAATAAATGTGGGCTTGCCAGAAGTGTCATTCCTCACCAACACGCTGCTCTGGTTTCGCTTTTCCTCCACCTGCCCTGGAATCTGCAACTGTGGATACCCCAATGGATGGATTGGGGTATCATAACCCAACAGAAACGGCCACATGGGCCGAGGGTCTCAAAACTCAGGGATTTGTTCTGCAGGGGCTGTGCTCCCCCCAGCTGATGTCCCCAGGGCCACCTGTGCCAGCAGGGAGCACCGCGCTCCCCTCCTTGATCCTGCATCCCTGCAGGTGCTTGCCTGCATCCTGGTCCCCAGCACAGGGCGCGCTCAGCACATGCATCCTGAGGAAAGCGAGACACAGCACAGCAGACCACTGATCCCCAGGTAACTGATGCAGAATTGATCTTTTGTGTTTGTATGTCTTTTTTCCCAGAAGCTCACACTGAAATCTGATTTTAGATCACTTTGAAATACTCACAAAGAGATCTTGTATCAGTTTTGCTTGTGCTCACCACTTACATTTTTCCTGTAAGCTTTGCTCCGTGTTTCCCAACAGCAGACACCAGAGACATAGCAGTGCTCTCCCCAGACGCACTGTGCCGCGGCATCAGAAGGCCTTCAAGCAAAACAGGCGTCATCTCATCTTCCTCCAGCAACCTTTGGCAAACGTGAAAGGAGGCTGTGAAAAGTGAGTGCCCTTACGCGTACAGGGATGAGTCACGCCACATGTGCTGGGGCACGGAAACCTCTGGGAAAGCAGCTTTTAGGGAAAGGCATCTTGAACTTGGGCATGCGGGGCACTCCTCCGCCCCTGCAGGCAGCTGCAGCCTCCGGTGAAGGCGTCCCGCCGGGAGGGAGGAGGCTGGCTGTTGGGGCAGCCAAAAGCCCCACATGGAGGGTCTGGGGCTGCTCTGTGCAATATTTTAGGTGATCTGTTGGTTTATTGTCCCCCATCACACCACCGCCTGCTGGAGGGAAGAGGTGTGGGCAGCGTGATGGAGAGATGCTGGTCCCTGCCCAAGGAATGAGGCATCAAGCACCCGGAGCGCTGCCGGAGGCTGGTATGGGAAGGTGAGAGCAGCAACCGTGCAGCTCCTGTTTCATTCACTACCTGGTGAAAATGCAAGCTGGCCAACCCAGATGGGAGGTGGGAGCCTAAGGGCATGGGAAGCAGAGAATATCTGCTCCCCTAAGTGTACCTGGCCAGGGACTATCTGATGGACAACGTGGGCAAATGGAACAATAAGGAAAAGGCGGAGGTGATAAAATACATGGGGACAGAAACCTTCCAGACAAACATAAGTGAGACAGTGACAAGATGCAGACCTGGCCAGTCACATCGACTGACAGGCTATCAGGAAACTGCAAGCAAACTTTGTGACTTACAAGGATGTGACCCTAAAGGACCAGGACATTGGTGGGGCTACGCAAATGTGGTGGAGGAAGGAGACCGGGGAGGAACAAACCCTCTGCCAGCCCCAGAGGAGGACAGGGCTCCCGAGGGGGTCAGTGGGGTGGCTTGGGGCCTGTTTGATCAGTGTCCTTCCTGTGCTTGTGCTTCAGGACGCCGAGAGATGAACACCGCAGCTTCCTGCCAGCTCCGCTCGTTGCTGCTCTGTGGGTTTGAGGCTGGGCAAAGCGGCCAAGCAGGGAGAATGGCTCCAATTTACTGCTAAAGTAAACAGATTTTAACATCTATTAGCTCTCTGGGGCTTGCACCAGAAGTGAGCCCACAGCAGTATTTGTGTGTCAATATTTTCTCACCCTCAAGAGAAAGGTGTTCAGGAAGGCGTCCCAGCAGAGCTATTGCAGCAGGCTGGGTTGGTTGGCTTTTTCAGTTCTTTGAAAAAAAAATAAAAATAAGTTGCCTGAGAGTAAAAATACCACCAAAAACTGTAACTTGACAGTGTTGGCTGGGAGAGATAACATCTTTAAACGGGCACATGCAAAAGCCCATGCCACAGCAAACATCCTCAGCACCCGGCTGGTTTCCTGCTGCTGTGCTAGGTCTCAGAGCAGAAATTGCAAGGGGTTAATAATGCAGCACCTTCACAGCTTGGGTTCAAATGTCCTAAAGCTGATGTTCTCCAAAGAAAGCCAGTTTTCAAAAGCTGGCTGTATTATAAAGAACGTGGTCAGCTGAGAAACCATACATCAAATAAAGCATGGAAACAAACACAGCCCTGTCAGGTATCCTCCGGAGGGGAGCTGTAGCACTCGGATCTGAGAGATGTAGCCACGATGAAACAAACAAAAATAGTAGCTCCCATTCCTTTCCACCATCCCTCCACCAGTATTAACCTGTAAAAAACTAGGAACCATCTCCACTGATGCCTCACCTCCCTGTGCTGGTATGAAATCAGCTCCAGACAAAATCCATCTCAGAGGTCCAAGCAAGCCACGCACAACCGCAGCACGCCTTTTAGCTGCTGCTGAATTATTTAGCCTACAGCTGCCTCACTGAAAGCAGAAGCAGCCCCAAGGATCTACCTATCATCAGCTACTCATCAAAAAAATAACCAACCGAGCTTGGAGAGGGCTTCCTCTGCCTCTGCTGATCTATTTAAAGCTGCACCCCCCCCCCCCCCCCCCCCAGAAAAAAGGCAGCTCAGAGTAAGCTGTAACATCCAGTAGCTGAGTTTCATGAAGCCCAAGCGTGGCCTGGCCACCGCTGTCTTTATCTCAGCGAGAACAGGGCTGTGGACAAAGCGCTGCCTGTAGCAGCAGTCGCCGTCAGCCCCTGTGGTTTCCTTCCTCACAAGAACTATTTTCGTGTTTGTTGACAGAAAAATCCTGCACCTGTTGGTGCTGCCACAAAGGAGGAAACCCGCCTTCAAGCACCGCTCGAGAGGGTCACCAGGCTGTTTCTCTTGCAGCACGACTCCTGTGGCAGCCCGAACTGAAGCCTCAGGAGTGCCAAGGGATGGAGGGAGGGCTGGGGACAGCCAGGTGGTGACGCACAACCAGGACCCATGGCCATTGCCACATGCTGAAAAAAAAACATTAGGGCCTGATCCCGGGGAGGGGGTTGAGCTGAATCCCCTACCATTATTTTGAATGGGACCTGAACAATTTTATATGCAAGGACCTTGCCATACGCCAGGGGGAAGGCAGCAGTGGCAGCCCCAGCCACCAAGCACGAATCTGGATTGTAAGCTGTGTGACTCATAGAGACACCTGGATAAATTTACGCTTGGGGCCATAATTTCGCTTTTTCATGCACGCACTCACTTTTTCCATTATTTCAGTTGAGTTACAGAAAGGACGATCCCGCCTTCACAGGAGTCTTCAAGCAGCTCTCTCTCGAAAAACTGCAAGAAACACAAGCCCAGGTGAGGGATGCCCATGATAGCTGAGGGCAAAGGCACCTACAGTAGCAGGGGGGTGATTCCCTTTGCAGTAAATCAGCAGACACAGCAAGAATCTGTGCTGTGTCATCTCCTTTTCTTTAAATAACCCTGCTCCTCTCTTTCTCAGACTTCAAAGCAGACTGTGTGATTGCAGCACCTCACGCGGGCAGCTCTCCAGCAGATACTCCAGGGAACCTCCAGCTACACTGACTACAGCCCTGGTTTCCTAAGGGTCTGAGACTGGTGGCGTCATGTTATGAAGGTGACCACATCACCATGCGTGACCACCCCCAGCACCCCTGGTGCCCTGAAACCACTGAGCACTGCAGCAGGCAGGCAGCAGAACCTTCCTATGTTGGAACGCTCAAAATTTGACCCAACACAGCTCTGAGCAACCTGACCTTTGAAATTAGCCCCGTTTTGACCAGGTGCTGGGCCAGGTGACCTCCAGAGGTCCCATCTGACCCGAATTATTCTGCAATTACTGTCATTCGGCTCTGAGAGAAAGGGAGGCATCTTAAAGGCAAGAAGTTCCTACAGGTCTGAGATAGAAAGACAGCTCTCACTAGGTCCTTGCTGAAGAAGCAGCTGCTGTGTAGGTTAACCTTTCTCTAGAGACTGGAAAGTTCATAAGGGTACGAGGCAGGGAGAAGGCTGTATGAATGCCCTAACAGCAAAGCTTCAGCAGTGCCCCCCACCAGGAGACACCCCTGAATACAGTGCGAGTCCCAGAGCACATCAGCCTTCAGTTCTGCAGCTCCTGGGATGACTTTTCTCCAACCTGAGCCCTGTGGAGAGCCCTTCTGAAAGGCACAGACTCTGGTATCACAGCTCCTGTCTCTCTGAGCTCCCTAAAGGGAATCGCCCAAGCTGGCAGAGTCCCCAGGGCAGGCAGCTCAGCATGGACACCCCCATGGCCACCGAGCCATGCCCAGGGAGAGCCTGTCCTCCTTCCTGCCCCCCCCCAGGGAGGTTTCTGCAGGCTCCCCTGCTGACCACATCCCATATCACACGAGATTGAACCGGCATTACTCACGGTGCTAATGGACAGCCATCTGGTTCCCGCTGCTTTAGAACCAAATTGGCGGCCGCGCTATGAAGGGCTGGGTAGCTTAAGGCCTTGCATAGTTTTGCAAGTGTGGATAACACAGGGAGTCGAACATCACGTTGCGGAATAAACGCCTAAATGGCTTCTGCGTCAGCAGAAATCTTCCTTTGCATTTACATCACCCCGCAGTTGACCAACTGCTTTTGGCCAGAGCGGGCTGCAAGCACGTGGCCACCTTCCAGGCGCAGTGGATATTGTGCCTGGAGGATCAGTGCTCCAGCTATGTACAGCAACTCCCATGTGTGGACACCTCTTGGAAGAGCTTCAAACACCTAAGCCCTGGGAAAAGGAGAATTTAGCAAGTATGCCTGCCCTTCCCAGTGTGTCTCCTGTTGCGCAGCTGCTGGAGCAGGGTAGGAGCTAGTGTTTTTGCAGGTTAGCTGCCTTCCTCACAGAAACAAGGGGAGAGCGAGCCAAGTTATCTGATCATCTGCACGCTCTCACCACAGGTGAGATGGGAGCATGTAACTTGCTTTGGCTACACCAAGACAAACAAGCAGCTTAAACTGGAGGTGCCTGCCTTTGCTCATCAGCTTCTCATTGTCAGATGGCTGAAGCAAAGAGCAGCAAATTTCTTCTCCTGCCAAGTGACGGTTTACTTTGGAAACAATCTTCTATCTACCTAGGAGAACTCAGGCAGACCTTCTGGCAAGCAGATCCTTACTTACCCAAGCATGCAGCAGAGCTTGTTGAAGCCAGACTCTCACTCACAGTCACACAGGACACACCGAAAGGCAGAAGCTCAGGAATAAAAAGGAGCCTTGTGGGAAGAAGCACTTCCTGAAAGGTACGGAGCCTTGGAGATGCTTCTTTGATGCCACAGGTGAGGGGCAGGGAGCTTGAACCACAGCTACAAATGAGGATAGCCCACTGCCTCTTTTCTCTGTGTAATGCACCGGGCACTGCCGTTTGCCTGGAAGCCTGCAGAGATGTGCTAGCATCTAACACAGCCAACCTGGCTCCCGAGAGAGCAGGCCGTCACTGGGGTAAACAGAAGCCCTGCTTCTGAGAAAGCAAAAGCACAGCATCAGCTCTGCTTACTTTCTGAGACACCTTCCAGCCCCCATGCCACTGTATGTCTGAGCTTTCAGCTGTAACTCTAGCACTAAACCCAGGTTGAGCCAAAGGCAACAGAACTTTTGCATCTACAGACTAAATACTCCTCAGAGGAGAACGAGAGCGCCAGCATTGAGTTTGTATTACTTGATGCTTTCCAGCCCTGTACAACTGGACTTTCTCTTTCCCTCAGCCTTGACCCTAGCCCTAGGGTCTCAGCCCAAGCACCACAGCCCTGCTTTCCCCAGCAAGCCTTCCTTAGAGGACAGATCAAGCATCAGCCTTCTGCTGAGCCCAGGAGCCCTTTCCTAGCTCCACGACAACTGCAGCTCTGGGCTTGCCTTCGTGTGCAACCCTAACCCTAAGCTGAGCTTTGAGCGAGGCACCCCAACTCTTCCTTCCCCACAATAAAAATTCATCAGATGATGCTGGGTTACAGCGAAGACGGAGGCAGTCCCTTCACAAAAGTGCATGGTGATGATACAAGAGGCAACGGGCCCAAGCTGCTCCAAGGGCAATTCTATCTGGCTATAAAGACAAAAAAAAAGTCTGCTGTGAAAACCACAGACCATGGAATAATATTGCCCAGTGAAGAAGTGGCCAGTTTCCCTTGCTGGCAACACTCAAGACTTGGTTTGACATGGTCCTGGATAACGTAGTCTAGGATCCTGCTTTCATCTGAAGGAAAGGGGTGCATTCCCAGGGGCCCTTCAACCCAACTCTTCTGTGATCCTGTGAAGTCGCTGCCTAAAAACAGGAGCCTGTCATCTTAAAAGGGGCTGGGAAACACTACAGAGAAACTTCCAATCTTGAGCTGGGAAGTTAAAAAAAAAAACAAAGCAGACTGTGTTAAGAAAACAAAAAATAATGTGAAAAATAATGTGCAGGTGAACCCCCAAACCAGGAAGAAACCTGCTGTGAACCTCATAAGCCTGCTGGCAAAGGCCCCGGGGTGATGGAGACTTGGTGTAACACCCCCCCAGCACACACAATCTCTTTGCGGAAGACCAAACCTTCTGGCCTTTGGAAGGGTCACTGGAAGGGTGAGTACACAACCCCAAAAATGGGACAGAGACCGGGAAGTCTCTGCTACATACAAGTTTTCAGGCCCACTTCAAATACTGCTCTGGGCCATCTTTTCCTCCCAGCCCTGACCAAAGCTCTAGCCCTGTCTTCACACACCTCTGGGTGTGAAACTGCAAGTTTCAGATGGACTTGGGATAAAACCTGGAATTGTGGTATCAGGTTAAAAACATAGCAAAATCCTGGCCAGAAGCTGAGCCTTCTTAACAGACAATCAATACATCTCCCTTTGACACAGCCAACTTTGTGCTTGTTGCTGCTCATCAGCCACACATGCACAATACTCCATAAGCACTCAGTTGTTGAGTTAGTATCAGAGTGGTAGTCACACCTGGAGAACACTCTGTGACAGCTCAGAGTATAGCACTTCACAGAACCAACAGCATGGTTTGCCCACCACCACCACGCAATCCTGCGAGCCACTACACACACTTTAATTAGACACTCAACAGCTTCCCTCAAAGGCCCAGAGAAATCAGAATTTGTCATCACACACTAGATGTTGAAAGCCTTGGGGGATGTTTACTTCAAGTGTGTTTACTTGACTTCTGATTCATTCCACTAATAAAGAGCTATTGCTTGAAACTCTTTAAAAACATAATTTTCTGGACAAGAAAACTGCGTAAACTAAACAGGTATCTACCAGGAACGGGGCAAACACAGCTGAGCCTGCTTTGGGCTGGGGACGGGGTTCCTCAAGATCCCTTCCATGAGGTGCCTTGCTCAAAGCCCAGCCATGGAATAGCACCAGAAGAGGTTTCCCGGTTCCCAACCTGTTCACGTGAGGCCAAACTCAAGTAGGTTGCCATTAAGCTCTAGTTCCTCTTTCCACCTCAAGCTGTCTCGAGCACAGTACTTCCCACTCTGTTAGATGGGCACTGCAGAAACTGTAAAGACGGCTCATGCTAATTGTTCACTCTGAGAGGTCACATCCACCTATCAAACACCCATGCCATCTGGGGCTTCTGAAAGATTAAAAAAAGAGAGACAAACAAGAGGATTATTAAAAATTTAACTATATACCATATTTATTATCAATCCACAGGATAATCTGATTGCTACATGAGCTCATAAAAGCTATTTCACCTTTACAAAATTAAAAAAAAAAAAAATGTGCCACAAGGATGTAATAACTGCTGATAACCAAGGACTGATTCTTAAAATTATAAATTTGCTGTAGAAAAGATTAAAAAAAATTATATTCACTTTAGAATTTTATTTTGAATAAAATATTCCCCTGTATAAAAAATAAAAAAGCTTGCTCTGGTTAGAATTAGAGTATTTTTCTTCTTCTTTTTTAAATCTGGGAATTTGCATAATATCTCTGTAATAGTTTTTTTTTTCCTATTGTACCACGCGGCATTCAAGCATAGCAGATTAGAAAACAAACATGAGAAAAGCAGTCTTAAAATGTATGAAATCCACATGGGAAGTTTTAACTTCCTTTCCTTTCCTCTATTCTTTAAAGACACTTTAGCAAGAATAGCCTTGGAAAAGAATACAGGTGGGGAGGGACCTTCAATGTGCCATTAAGTAGAGCAAGGTAATAAAAGGCCTTTCATAAGTGCTTTCTTAATAAGGTGCAGAAGCAGACTGCAACGTTGCTAGTACTGCACTATGTACAATATTCACAATAGATTTTTTATTTAAAAATATTCCAGCTAGTTCACATTTTCTCTTCCATTCTGAGGCTTTCAGTTCCATCACAGCCTTGACAGCAAGAAGCGCAGCAGCACCACTTCCTTTGTGGTCGGTTGGTCCTCATATAAAACACTGGAACCTGCGAGTGGGCCAAAGTTCTTGGGTTTTTCCTACCTAGCAACCTTGGAAGTCCGTCTGGGTTCAGGTGTACATACTGATGGCTGGAGTCCTGAGTTAAAACACTCCGGCACTGGAGTCGGACACAGCAATGTTTTATATTGCCAAGGCTTTCTTTACCTTAGATTTGTCTAATGTGCGTCAAGGGATGAACCTCTCCTAGAGAAACATAAAATACAAAACCAAACAAAACAAAGCTAAAAAACACACTGTCAAAGGCTTAGCAGCTCTTGACTCTCGACTGGGTGATGTCTGACGTTTTCTTGATGACGCTTGCCCGTGTCTCGCGGTCTGGCCGGCTGCTGCTAGTGGAGGCTGTGGACACTACTTGTGGCAGGGGGATGTCTGGGAACGGGGGCCAGGAGCTGTTGTAAGGCAGTGGGCAGCTTTCTTCTTTGATGGTCACCTGCAGGTCAGGCTTGTTGGCAACAAAAGTGGCCATGCTGGGAAGCGTATGAGAAGTGTTCCTCATTCCCAGATTGCTGAGATACTGTTTGCCTTCAATGTTTTTCTTCTGCCAATGAAGTCGTCCCTACAAAGGGGGAAGAAGAATGAGGAAAGAATACATGAGTGAATGCACTTTGTAAGGTGCTCACAGGAACAAGATGAAGACTGAAACATCCACAAATTGCACAGGAGTTACCCGCTCTCTTAAAGCCTACCTGCTGACTTTGAATGTCTTTGCTCTCTGACATTTCTCCCTTTAGGAAGTCCTATATCTTAACCTTGGTGGCTCTCCAGCACTCCGGAGACTCTGCCCACCCTTCTGATGGAAAAGGAAGGCCTTACTGCCTGTGTGTCAGACACCGAGTCGGACACAGAAGACCAAAAACTCAAGAGCATCAAATGGAAGTCTCCTCCATTACTGGGAAGAGCATCCTCCTGCCAACAGGCAGGTACAGAGACTCAACACCTTTCAAACAGCACCACCCACATTGTCAACACAGGTAAGGCTGCTGGGAAAGCCAATGTCCCTTGATAGCATGTCCACCATCACAGCTATGAGGTTTGCCAAGGGAACACGAGCATCCTCTTCCTTCCACATCACACATGCCACAAAAGCATGTTCTGTCAAAGGAGGGTCCTCAGTGGGTCTGGGGAGCCACGGAGCTCCCACCTCAGTCACCACTGGTGAAGTAGCTGGTGGATTCCCACACTTCTCTCTTACCGGCTACACAAACCCTCCTGGGGCGTTTTACTGAGCTTCGGGCTTCACCAAAGCAGGAAAGACTAGCAGCCCATACAGCCCGCTGGTACAGGGCACGGCAAGAAACGCTGTTAGAACCACGCGGGCAGCAGTAGCTGATGCTGAGTGCTAACTCGGTCTTCGCTTCTCAGGAAAGCCTTCTGCCTCACATATCTCAAACATTCAAGTTGCATTTCTATCATACATGTAAACATTTCCTCCAATTGTATGAGTTCAGATGCCATTTAAGGAAAACAAAGTGAGCATGCTTCCAGCTGAAATAAAATGCTCGCTGCCCAGCAATGTCAATGCATAGTGCACACACACACAGAGCACATGACAAAGTCCATGGGGTTGCTCCTTATTCACAAACTAGCTGGCACTGTCGATGGTTCAACAGAGTATTTTCTTATGCAAATTTATCTCCTTGTAGTTTTGACAGATGAGGAAGAAGGAACTTGCAGCGATATCCGTTCTGCTAGAAAATCATCCAAACATTTGTATCCTTTGAACCTTTCTAGTTTGTTTTTTTTCTCTCTCTCAGCTTTTAAAACTGAATGTTTCAGTGGTAGGCAGTTGCAAACATAGAAGAGGAAAGAATACCTCTGGACATAATTTTGAGATCTTGCTCCAAAGTGTTTAGACTCCAGAAAGCACTTACCTCTGTGTTTTCTTCATCACTTGGAACGCTGTCAGTCGTTTCACTTTCTGTCAAACAAAATGGAAGCAAAAATGAAACTCATGTTATTTTATCTACAGTAGCAAAATCCAGCTGAAGAGGCTCGATCCACTTCAAACAAGTATAAGCAAACAGGGCCAGGCCAAACAAGCAGAAAACAATAGCAAAGCATGGACCCCCTGTGAAGTAATCAAAGGGCTAGACCACATGGCATCGTTGAACGACTGGAGTAAATTCACATGGTTATCATGGTTAACACAGGCACACCCTGGGAAAGACAGCAACAGAGGTGGAAGAAGCAGATCTGTGTAACTACCCATACTTCTGGGCAGAGGGAGGAAACTCGTGCTGGCAGGGATTGCCCCCTCTCCCTCACCTGCTCTGGGCAGCTTGAGGCCCAGCTATGGGCAAAGTCCTTTCCAATCCTTATTTTTATCTCCCTGCAAAACCATCTACAACTCCACCCCAGAGGAGATAAGTGTGTTTTTGTTTCATAAACTGTTATCTCAATCTGCCACCTCAAGGGCTCGTTGCCACTTCTTGCACTTTATTACTACTGGTTTACTTCGGTTTTACTTAATTCTTGCCACCCTTGCCCAGTCCTTCAGCCTGTTTCTCTGCCCTCCACCCACGACTCCAGCACAGAGAAATGTAATTACATTCTGCACCAAAGCAGGACAGCCCCATGGCCTCCTACCCCTGCATACTGCCTCCCTGGCCCTCACCATTTCAACCAGAGCACAAATACACGTGCACACACACAAGCTGCCACCCCTCTGCACCAAGGGACAGGCCAGCAGCTCCAGCAGGACAGCCATCCTCCTGCAGCTCAGCCCTTGCTTGCAGAAGAGCCCCAAAGCCAGGGCTTTCAGTTGTATTTTCAAGCCCTCTAGACGTCCCTGCCTGAACAGTGGTTGGACCAGAGGACCTCCCCTGCGAGTCTCCAGAGCTCCTCAAGAGAAGTCTTGAGGCTTGGCTAAGGACAAGGTTTGGGCAGTGGGCCATAAACTTATGGTCTGAATTGCTCCTTCAGACATAAGGATGTAAACTGCACCCAGTTTACATCCTTTTACTGAAGCAAGGAAGCTGGCAGCTCAGCTACTGAATACGCTAACTTCCACAGCTGATGCTTCACCTACTCCACAGTCCCAGCCTCAGCATGCAGCAAGCAGAGGATCTGACTGTGAAGCTCTATGAAGTTAACAAACTGCAGGGCCCCTCGTTCACTGGCCCAGGTAAAGAGAGATGTGACAACGTGATAAAGATGTCCATTAAGCCAGACTGGGGGGAGGAGAGGCAGAAAGTAATCTGTTCAAAAGGAGAAATGGCCCCGGAGATAGCGTCAATAAGAGGAATCAACACAGAGACAAGAAGCAGATATTCCTTGACATGAAGAAACATGTGGCAACAAAAAAAGGGTGATGCAGATGAAAAGGAATCCATCCTTGATGTTTATACATAACAAAATGCTGAGCAAGAGATAGCACTATAGTTAGCAAAGCCAGGGAAGCTAGCCACTCGGGTATGGAAAGTTAGAGAGGCTATTTGAATCAAGAAGGTTATTTGTATCGGTGTCAAACAAGACAAGGTTGACAAGAACAGCCTTGGTACTAAAAACATGGATTTCAAAGACGTTAGTGGAAATATGAGGAAACTCGTAAGGGCCAGACATATCATTTGCCTGTGTAACCTCAGAAAGGAACTAGAGGTGTTTTTGAAATAAAACAGATTTATGTAGGACAGCTGATACCTCCAGCTACTTTTTTGTTGTTGTTGTTTCAGAAGAGCTAAACTAACTGCTCTTGCACAGCTGTTCTGGTCATACTCTTTCCTGCCAATCTGTGGTAGCACCTGACAGAGGAGGCAACCCAGCAAAGCCATGAGGGCAGGTTCCGGGCTCCTTTATGGACTTGTGCGTAAGATAAAAAATCCAAAATAGTCACAAGAACATCCTACAAACGTCAGGGTTCTGACAAACCCTGTGGTGAAAAATGTGACATTTTTTCTAATATCCAGTTGGACCACGTTCTCTTGCTTCAATTTATGCCCATTGCTTCTCATCTTCCCTCCATGCCTCACTGTGAAGAGCCGTGCTCTACCTTCTCAGTAGCATCCCTGTAGGTATGGATGGGCTGCTGTGAGGGTACCAGGACCATCTCTTCTCCAGGCTGAACAAACCCCAGTCCCTCAATCAGCACTTCCTCACAGGACGAGTGCTCCAGCCTCTCACCATCCTGGCAGCCCTTCCCTGCACTTGCTCCTGTTTGTTGCTTCCTTGGCCTGTGGGACTCAGAACCAGGCCCAGTACTCCAGCAGCAGTGAGGCTAGCACTGAGTAGAGGGGGATAATCACTTGCCTAGCTCTACTAGCCATAGTCCTGAAGGCTGCTGGCCTTCTCTGCAGCCAGGGTGCTCTGCTGGTTTGCGTCCAGCTCACTGCCCACCCCCCTTTCTGCTGAGCTGCTCCCCATTTCAGCAGCCCCAGCCTGAATCGCTGTGAAGGGCTCTTCCTTTCCAAAAACAGCACTTTGCATCTGTCCTTGCTGAACTGGCTGGACTTGGTGATCTTGAAGGGTTTTTCCAAGCTAGATGTTATCATGATTCCGTGAATTTCGTAAGGTTCCCATTGGCCCCTTTCCTACAGACTCTCTGCTTTCTTCTGGACTGTGGCCCTGCCCTTGGCCCTATCAGCTGGTGTCCTTTACTTGGTGTCTGCTGTAAACTTCACAAGTGTGCACTCCACCACCTCCTCTGCTCACTGATGAAGATATTAATCAGGACTTGTTCCAGGACAGACCCTAGAAGTATTCCATGCCTTGCTGGCCTCTGGCTAGACTAACCAGGATCCTCAAGAGCTGTCTCGACATGCATTTAAAGGCATGTCAGTGGCATGAAATCGTCTCTGTGCTATCCTAGTTATGAGTTAGCAGGTCCTGATATAAGTTAGGTCAGCTCAAGACCACCAGGATACTAAGACAACATAAGGGAATAGTAGAAGTAATTCAGACATGCTTCATTTGTGCAGACTTGTTGTATTGACTTTAGGAAAGGTAGCTCAGGACTTGCTCATGTCCGGATGATTCTCTGTTCCTCCCTATTGTCACAGCCCAAGCAACTGCCACGACTTCCAGACCTAGATAGTGGCTCTTGTTTGCATTCCAAGAACTTAGATCCTTTAGCTGATGTTACAAGAAAGCATTGTTGCCACATTCACATAGCCAGGAAAAGTTTTGCAAGAAGCATTTGGAAAAAGGACAAGCGTTTCAAAGGCCGCATCTCCCACTGCTAATATGTTAGAGCACCCCCACCTCGTGCTTTGCAAGGCCCTTCGAAATGCTCTGGCCATTACAGACTAAACATGCTGGGAAGCACGATCATATATCAACGTGTGTGAGACTAACATTGGAGGCTATTCAAAAGAACAACTATTCACCCAGACCCAAAGATAAAAATTCCTACATACATATTTTATGAAAACATGTCTGGAACTAATTCAGCCTAACGAGTCAAAGACAAAACCATGTGTAAAATAATAAATTGTACTGGTAACAATTAATACTCAAGTTTGCCTAAAAAGATGACTTTTCTGTTTCTGCCTCAGTATCCTGAGGCTTGCAAGTCAGCAATATGTTAAAAAAGGAAGGACAGGTTGGATATGAAACTTTTTCTACTTTCAAATGTGGTTTTGCCCTGTTTCCTACGGAAATAAGGCTTATGTGATTGCAAGGACTCTATATAGCGTGCCCATGTGTGCATTTGTATCTGTTCTCCCCTTGCAACTTCTGAATACGTTGTCAGTCTTAGATAAGGGATTAATAAGTGCCAAGACTCTTAACTTCCTACCAGTTTTATGAAAATAATGGGCCAGATAAAAATGAGAAACCATTAGCATCCTGACTCAGGGGAAAGCTTGTTATCTCAACCCTTACTAGATATCAGAGAATCCAGATGGAAGACAGACGTTGGAAGCCAGACTTCCACAGACCACTTATTATCAGTCACTACATGGCTGTTCCAGTCTGCAGACTATATGCAACAAGACAAATCCACTCCTCCAGGGCCCTCAGCTTCACATTTACATGATCTATCCTTAGTGCAGCCCTTAGCATTCTGTACCCACTGTGGTAGGCATCACAGAAACATGCATCAGAGATGACCTTTTATCTTTAAAAGGTCAGGGTGCAAAGGGGACACAATATATTGGCAACATACAATTTGTACCATTGAAAATGTCCCTCTAATAAAAGATGACAAGATCTCTCTGCATAACATCTGAAAAGGTTATTTTTCCATTAATCACAGGCTAAAAACTCCAGCTTACGTTTCCGTCCTTAGATCTGCTGAGTTGTTCCCCAAGGTAAAATGAATATACAGGACTGTGAATTTTTGAGTAAAAATACAGAAGGCAGCAGAATAGACATTTCTGAATCTGTGCCAGGTGCTCTGGAAAAGCCCCCTTTTCCCCTGTGGTGACTCCTGCCTCTTGGCTTGACACTCCTGAGCAAACCTAGTGTCCCCAAACATTTCCAAAAAAGAAACACCATGATGCTTACCTGCATAGGACGAGACAGGGGAGATCTGTAGGGGGTACAGTTGGCTCATGCTGAGGGGCTGTTCATCACTTTCTGTTGTCACCTCTACTACCTGGCAAACATCTGGAGGATTGGCAACTATCACCTGCTCCTCACTGCTGCCATCAAGGTGCGGCTGTCCTACAACTTGGAGTCAGAAGAAAAAATTGATTACTCATTTTATGTCGACTCTGATGAATCTCTAAGAGCTTGTCCTTGGAGACTGCTTGGTATTTGAGTGAAACACAGTCTTTAATATAGCCTCAGCACTTTCTTCCATGTCCACCACCTGCTTTCAGTGGGACTTCTATAGGAAACCTGTGTGATATATTTAGTTTCCATCACCTTCAAAAACATTTCTTTTCCACTTGTGACAACTGAAAATGCCTAACTTTTTCCTGGCTCTCATTCAAAATGCCCTCGAGCCGTCCCCAACACACCAGCTGTCCAGACTCTTTCCTAGGGAAGACCACGGCCACACTCTCCCTTCACCAGGGCATACAGACAACAGCTATCTCTCCTAATCTGGGAAGCATCCTCACCCAACAAGCTGCCAACGTCCCATAGCCTCTGGATGCTCTCGTGTAAATTATGCATCATGAAAGCAAATGGGTCAGAACAGGCGTGCAAAAAATGGTCACATGGTTGCGTAAAATATGCTAGAAAGCTGATTTATAAATGACATGAATCTGCCAAAAATTTCCTCTCCAATTAGATGCTTATTCTCACTGATCCTTGCAATGCCAGTGGTGGCATGTGGAAAATCGCAGTTGCACTGCTAGTCTGTAGTCCCCGTGGTCTGTGACTGACAGCTACAGTCTGGTTAGTTATTAACAGATGGTTTTCCTATTCCCCCATGCACATAATATTTAATACCAAAGAAACATTACTTATTTCTACAAAGTGAAAGCACCATGGATGCGTTGTGAGCATCCCAAAATACTTTGCAGACACTAGCCGTGCTACAGAACACCCTCTTGAAACAGGGGAATAAGCTTAGAAATTACTCAGCAAAGAAGTACTATTGTAAAGGCCAAAACCTCAGTTATCTGGAGCAGCTTGAGACAATTCTCTTTGCCTTGTACAACCCCCCTTTTGATCCCAGCAGTATGAACACATTAATCCAGCAGTGAGCTGAAAGCCACTAGGTAGATCAGGAGAACATGGATGTACAGAGCCACCTTAGGGGATGGCTAACCTGAATCCGCAGCTGTTCAAGAGAAAGGGAAGGACTACAGATATTCTTACACTGGACCACAAAACATCAAAAGAAACAACCTTCATACAGATATATCCCCACCAAATTCAACAAGAGTTTGGAAATATTTTGTGCCGGAGGAAATGGTTCAGATTTATTTGTGTTTTGTGAACTGTTTTTAGTCTTAAAACACACTGTGCAGTGATAAATGCCTATTTTGAGTTTTACATAGGAACAACTCTACTAAATCTTTCAGGCCTCAGTAGTCCATTCCACTTGGTAATGTCATTCTGGAGCTGGCCAATACTGGAGTTTCAAAGGACAGCCACAATTTATTCACTGAGCTATATGGTATCATTAGGAAATCAGACAGCATATTTTTATTCTAGATTCATGATGGAGAAAAATGTGGTTAGTGAAGCACAGTACATCTTGAAATTCTTCTGTTAAGTGACCTAAGTACTCTGATTATTAATTAAAAGAGAAAAAGCAAAAGATACTATCTTTTCCTGGACGGATTCAGGTAAATATACATGAACGCACATGTATATACACAAAACCCATTCCTGCCTTCTATCTTTAGACAAGGTAAGAACACGATGTTTTGAAAAAGAAAAGTGACAGGTTTTTCTCCCAGGGAAAAGCTTTGTGAAGTGCCAGCCAACTTCTGGCAACTCCCCCAAAGCCTGGGGGATGTGCATTCTATAAGACAATTCCAACATATAGAAAATTACATACATACCAGGTAGTCTTTTTTTTTTTTTTTTTCATTTGGACCACTACAATTACTACCATTTTGTTGTAGATATTTTGTTGTCACTTTTCCTGGTTCTGAAAGGACCTGCTTTTTATTGAGTGGGGGGGTGTGTGTGTGTGTGCAGGAGCACATGCATGTGCACACTCACAACCACACACACATAGAGTTAATTTTTATCCAGGAGAAACCAGTATTGTGCAACACTGTTGGGATAAGAACAGGCCATCTGCGCTGTTTTATCTTTCTCCTCAAGACCTGAAGAATTCTTACCCACCCCACGAGATAATTTCAGTGCAGCAAAAAATACTGCTCACTTGGGCAATGTGCCACCACTCTTCCTTCAGCTGCACGTATGTCAGAAACACTGCAAGTGCTGTTTGTCTTTTCTCCCCACCACTTGACTTCCCTCCTTTCTGCAGAATATATCTATTTTACCCTTTCCCCCCTGTTTACATTAAATACCAGCCTGGAGTACTAAATAAGGACTTCTCTCCTCAGACTGGATAAGCAGCACACTCAGAAGCCATTAATTAAACAACACTGGATCACAGTTACGCACCCAAACCTTGTTGTTCCACCTCTGAAAATGGATGCTAGGTCTACCCATAGGAGCACAGGGAAAAAATGAAAAATGAAAGCCCTTAAGGTGCAAGTTCAGTTCTACTCCTCTGAACATCTTGCTCGGTTTCCATGTTAGCCCCTTTACCACTTTTACACTGATGTTACCAGTATGGCTCCTGTCCTGTAAATTACTAAGATCTGCTATGGTACAACACGCATTCATCTCACAATAAAGTTTAACAGGAGTTCAGGATACACCGCACTGTACAAAACTGAGCTGTTGCAGCAAAATTACTCTCTTGGATTTGGGGGAACAGCAGGTACATTTCAAAGAATGCTGTTAATTGATCTCTGTTTGACTTCAAGGTTGTAAAATAAAGCAAAAGTGAATGAAGCTTCCTTGCTGGGGCTGCATATCAGCCTTGGTGTATTTCAGATTTGTTTATGAGTCAGTCAGTAAATATACCTCACTACTGTGCTATTCCTTTGAGTTATAAAGCCCTCTGTAATAGTAGGAAAAAAAATCATGCCCCAAAGCAAGAGATGATTAAACAAACGGCCATAATGAGAGCAAAAGGACTTCTAAAACATAGAAGTACTTGGAGGAATGACTTCATGAAAAGCTCTGTGACCAAAAAAATTGGGTAGCAAAAAAAGTCACTGCATGTAATTTCTGCCATCTTTGCGAACAGAAGATTAGTATATTTTTCAAACACTTCTTCCTCATATATAAGAGTGGAATTCTAGAGAAAATGGTATATGGCTCACATTTCTAAGATTCCTCACTACAGTCACAACCTTAGCTGAAAAAGAGCTGTCAAGAACAGCCCCATTATTCTACCAAGGTCCAATTATTCACATTCCTCAAAGATGATATCTAATTCCTAATGTACTCGTTTCTAAATACGGTCTTCACTGATCTTTCTTGTTAGCTCTGTGATGTTAAGAAGGACTCTGCTACTGAGGTAAAAGAACTGAGGTCCTCTATTTCATCTGTGGGTTTAAATTCACAAATAAAACGTTAACCTATACGAACCTGTTCTTTGAGCAATGGGAAACCATGGTCCAACTTTGGTTTAACTCCCACCGACACTGGCTACAATATCCTCGTAGCTGAAGACTACCCTGTATAGTAAGTTAATATCAGGAAAAGCCACCTGAAAAAGTTTGTAAAAGCTTTGTTCTCAGGGGAACAACCATGCTGCAGAAGTGCTGCTCACTGTCTCTACAAGGCGGCGGGGCTGGCCCACAAGCAGGACCTTGCACGGCTTGGGCTAGCAAAAAGCATGTAGACAATTATAACTGTGTTGTTTTCCAAAGTGCAAAATAACTGCTGGAAAGGTGAGTTTGGCAGAGTCAGAAGTTTATTTCTGGTATCACCTATTTCACGAAATCGTGTTTTAATTCACCTGTATGCTTAGCATATATGAAAAGCATAGTAGTACTTACCTACAATGTTCACTGTACTGTCAACTTCATTTTTTATACTGGAGGACAGGAAATAGTCAGAAGTGACATCATTTAGCCCATTAATCCCAAAAGATGATTCAACTGGCTCTTGCTAGAATGAAAACAGTACAGTTGGGTCAGGGTTGATTTATTTTAGGAGCCTGGACTCAGTTCATCCCTTTTTTCTGAGACGGTAATAAATTAAATCACTTCTGCCTGCCGCATAGCCACTGCTCTGTTAGACACAGTTTCAGAACAAGTAATTTGGTTTTCTGAGAAGAAGCCAGAGTTTATTTCATTTCCAAATCTTCAGCTTTGAAACTAAAGCTATTTTTAATTTTCAGATTTAGAGTGAGCCTTTAGAGAGCAAGAAATTAGTGTGCTATTTACTACAAGAGATTAACATTTGGAGCAAACAAAGAAGAAACATTGCTTTAAAATGTATTCTATTTAATATTCATCCTCTCTCCCTTCCAAACATGCTGTATCTCTTAGCACTCTCTTAAAGGAAGCCTTAGCTCCAGCATAGTAATTACTAAATTCTAGTCTTAATTTTTCTCTGCAGCAAGCCTGAAAGCAAACCAAGATGTTTACACTAAATACAGCCTTTTAGATCACATCATAAACATTACCACAGGGCAACAGCGTTGGGAAAACACCACCTGTTCTACATACACTGAGCTGTCCACAAGATGCATACTCTGTAGGTCTGGTACATTCAAATGGGAATCTAAAATCCCCCCTTCAGACTAGACACCAAAAATTTAATTCCACAAACTCGGGACTTCTTAAAAAGTTTTAGACACTTTTAAAGAATTAAGTACAAGTCCAACCTCCTCCCTGTTATGGGCTCCTTTATGGGGTCATCATCAGATAGAAAGTCTAAAGTCTTCTGCTCTCATTCTGGGCAGGCAGTGCCGCCACCAAAAGTGAAGTTCTGCGTCGCTCTTGTCCTCATGGCATCTGCAGAGAGGTGCAGAACTGCCAGTGTGATCTGATGCCATGGTATGCCCGTTTTCACTGCTCCACTTCAGCAAGTGTAGGGCAAAGGCAAGCCTCAAGACTTGTGGCACCAGCCTTTCACTGTACGAACCATATGAACTGTTATCGCTGGGACGAAAATTCAGAGGAGAGTGAAGTACTGGTAGCAACTGGGTCTTTGATGAGCCACACTGGTGGTGTCAGCCCACAAGTCAAAGGACCAGAAAAATAGAAAAGATAAAATTAGCTGCTATTGATCCATCCACGAGTACTGACTGCAGAGACAGATGAGGACTCTGCACCAGAGCCCTGGTGTTGTGCAACGCCCTGGCAAACACAGCAGCCCCCATGGGAATGCTGCTCACACTGTAACTCGCTCAGCTTTGCTGAGGCTTAGTTACAGAAAAGTTTATTTAGCTGCCCTTTCAAGCTGCAGAAATAAATATTCATCCTACAACTCAGGTGACGGTGCCAGATCCACAGAGGGACATGGACACTGGCACAGTCAATATTAAAGCACTTAACTTTTCAGTGATGCCTGGAGGAAGCTAAACTGAAAGGACAGGGAAAGGTGTCACTTCAACTTAAACAAATGTCTGAATGGGAAGCTGCATGCATAGCCAAAACTACACGTAAGATAAGGCAGAGATTAAGCCCCAAGCAGGCAGCTCAGCCCTGAACTCTCTTTCAAAGGAAAGAACCTATTTCTCTTTGGGCTGCTCAGATACCTATGGCCTCTCCCCCATTTGCCCCAGGAGATTCATCTGCAAGGCGGGAGACCCACTCTCAGTCCCCCTTGCCTAAAGTGGAGCAGGGATCAGGTATAGGCCAGGCCTCTCACCCACAGCGGGGACGAGGAAGGAAGCGCCCTCTCTGAGCACCCTGCTCAGGCTCGGCCTCACCAGCCCGGCAAGGTCTGGCACCAAGTCTCACCAGCAAGTCCTGGCAGCTCTCCTCAGCCCCACCAGTGGTTGCCTTAGAGCTTTGGACACCCACAGGGTCTGGCAGTGGTGACCCTGTTACCCCACAGAAATTAACAGGCAGGTCATGGAACAGCCTCCCGCTCATCTTCACTAAGCAGAGGTTTTCCAGGTAGCTTCAAGGCTTTCAACAAAAACCACGCAGCTCAGATCTCAGGAATCCGCATCACCAAGCAAAGAAATTTGAGCAGCTTTCAGTGTTCAAAAATGTGCATTTGCACTAACTCATCCACCATCTTTCTTCACAGTTACTGCCTTCAGCACTCAACAGCCTACCTAGCAGTTGCTGGGCTGAATGAGCACCTATTTTAAAAATACAGGCATATTTGGAAGTCAGCTCACGTACACATTTCTCAGAATAAGGGAGAACAGTCAGGAACACTACCTGGCCCCATATCAAAGCCTGCAAAAGGTAAGCAGCCATATCATAATTAGTGGTTGGCGAGCCATATATTCATGGCTATCAGTGGCAGGTATATGTGCTGGAATCATGGCCAGATCAGCTTACTGCTGCTGGGTCATGCGGCCCAATACTTCCACACAGTTCAGGGCAACCAAGCTGGAAGAAAGCACCCCCCAAAAGCTGTGAGCACCTCCCTGCAGGCTCCTACTCACAGGCATAATGCTGTGTGTAATAATCTCACAGACATCACTGGAACTCTCTCAGCAAGCAGTATTCGTGAGATCAGTCTTAATGAAGAGGACAAGACTGTTCAAGCACCTCTGCAGTTTTTCAGGTATTTAATATTTTGACTAAAAGAAAGATTATGAAGAAGGGGAACAGCAAAGTGCTGCTGCCAGGTTTGGGAGGCATTGTGTATTGCCTGACGCTGACCAAAGGACTTTACCAGAATAAAGCAGTGCTCTGACATGTAATTATACAAGTCACAAATCACCAAAAGAGTTTTTGCCTTCCAAATCCAATTGCATTCAAGTCATTTTCCCAGGCCTCAAACATTCACCCGGCTGAGGAATGAGAGCCCCAGTCCCTGACAAGCAAGCAGCAGAGGACCGAGCTGTTCTGTTATGGACATTGCTACATGCTACTGGAGGCCATGTTTTCAGTATTCCAATCCCAGATTTCAATGAAAGACCTGAGAACACAAACTTCAGTGAAGCCTGAAAGTCTGGAAACTTTGCAATTTACTTCATGAAAAAAAATGAAGTTGGACCAAGTCCTGCCACTATTTAACAAGGATCTTCTTTGAGGGGCCTCAGCAGAACTGTGAAACCTATCAAATACCATGCTTTACGGGGAAAGCAAATGGGAGTCTGGGTCCATGCTCTGAGCAAGAAGAAATCTCATATGCTAGCTGGTGAGCTTTACAACTGAATTCCTCCAACTTACAGTGCATGAGCAGAACATGCAGATCCGATAAGACTTCTCCCCCTTGCCTAAATGAAAATGAATTTCCAATGCCTTCTGCACAAAAACTAATTGCTCCAAAAGGTAGTTGCATTGTTCAGAAGCATTCCTTCCATAATTACTTTATTTCTACTTACACAGACAAACAAATGGCAAATGTATTGCCAAAGCTGCCAGTTTTCCAACCTCCAGGCATTGCAACACAAGGGCTGTGTCAACTGATGACGTTAGTCATGGCTGTAACAAGCTTCAGGTTTAAAAAAAAAAAAAAAGTCCAAAATAACTGTAGCTACTTAACCAAACCACATGCATAGGAGATTTGCAAATATCCACCACAAGATACTACTGGGGCTATTAAAAAATTGCAACAGATTGTTTTCACAAGTTC
This sequence comes from Oxyura jamaicensis, assembly GCF_011077185.1. NCBI lineage: Eukaryota > Metazoa > Chordata > Aves > Anseriformes > Anatidae > Oxyura > Oxyura jamaicensis. The sequence continues at coordinate 36,973,741 of NC_048896.1, forward strand.
TTACAGTATTAACAGCCATTCTTACCTTAATTTGTTTGAATTTGTCGTCCTTCTCGGACTTTGTTTTTTTTCCTGCAACAACAGAAAGAAGATTTCTTGAAGTTCTCTGTGCCATGAGTTATCCTACATGCCTTCTATATCCACTAAGAAATAGCCCCCAAGTGTGCCTCAAAATAGTAGCACCTCCTAGAAAGGGAGAACTCATTTTGCTTAATTTTAAACTCACTATAAGGCCTGGGCAGTCAAAAATTTACCTTGAGCACTCGGGTTTTGGGTTTTATTTTTGAAGGACTTCAAAAAAGAATCGCGAAGGGACTGAAGAAAGTGATCTCATTCAAAAAAGCAAGGTGAAAAATATGGAAGAATGACATACTAAGAACCTGCAACTGTTAAAGGAGAAGCAAACTTGAGAAAAATACTCAAAGAAAATAAAATAGCCTAATGCATGCCTAATCACACTTAAGACACACTCACTGTAGCAACGGGAAAAGGGAGATCGTTCTGTAATTTAACGTGTGAAAAGAGATCACAGCAAATTCCAATGAATTTTAGTAAATGGTTGCAACATGGGAGAAGGATTATATATTATAATAAATGCAAATTGGTTATGTAGTCATGCTGGATTTGAGAATGCAGAAGAAAACCCAAGGTGTACAGCCCTCACTAAAGCTCCCGTGCCTTGGCAGACCTCAGCACTGCTGCCCCTGCTGTGTCCTGAAGAGACCCTAACGTGAAAGCTCAGACCTGCTGATGCAAGCTCTGCTCTACCCCGCTGTTTGTACAGACGTGTCCCAGGAATTTCTCCCATCCGTACTACAAGACAGCACTTCGAATTAGAAATGTTTGCAGACAAATTCTTTTGCCCTCACTCATACATAAATATAGCCACATGCCATGTAGAAAGGGCAAGCGAGAATATATACAAGGCCCGAAGTATGTCAGTTGTAGAGTAACTGCATTTGTGGTGGAATCTTCTCCTGCACAGAGCTCCAGAATCTCATTTTTCATGATGAACTTTTCTAGTTCTTACAGCTATGAGAGGAATCTACCACAATGGGACAGATTGTGGTTCATGGATATATGCCTGAATGTAAGAAATACAACACAGATGAGAGATTGGAAACAGTTCCAAAGCAAAAATTCTGCTTTTTCCAGATTGATCTTCATTTCATAGTATGATTCTGCCCCCAAAATGCCAGAGTTAAATGTTTCAAATCACAGTTACCTTAAATTTAAGATGTACCTTTTACTTCTCAATTCGAGAAAATAATAGATTGAGCACTAGGTGAACTGGATGTGATTTTAGAGGAGCATTATGCATTCGGATGGCAGGTTATCTTTTCATCCAATACTTGTAGGCACTGGACGATACCAGAGGAACAAGGAAGCCCATCTTCTACTCCATTAGACAATAACAAAGTCATAAAGAAGCCAGTGTTTCTGCTCAAAAGAAACCACTCACGAGATTGACCTGGTGGTTAGATCTTCTCCTGTCATGTAGGAGACCTAACACCTAAGCCAAATCTGGGGAATTTAAACAGTTTCTCACTTCACCACTACCATGCCATGGGGGCAAAGAGGACAGCCTTTGTTGCTGGTTTTTTTTTTTTTTTTTCATGGCCTAGTTTACCTATGCAACTAAAGAAGTGGCAACATGGTTTAACATTCTGAACAGAGAAGTGTCCTCCTAGGATGTCAAACCTGGGAGTTTGTTCCTTATATAGGAAACCCAGATTTTGAGCTGAATTTGAGCTCCCAGTTCCACATGGCAGCTGAGTTTGGTCCCTGCAACCTACAGAACCAGCTTTTCTATGTAGGCCACAGCTATGCTCAAGTGTACTGCTCCCACTCAGCTAAAAAGAGTGTGAGTTTATTTCTATCCTTGCTTGGAAAAAAGACAGAAAAATGCTTGCCACCATATTCTGAATAAGCTTTACTGTGTGAAACGCACGGATGTTGAACATCCTCTACTCAGCCTCCTTGACTGAAGGAGACCCAGTTCTCTCATGAGAGGTAGGGAATAAGCAGATATGGCTTTATGCTGCCTTCATTCACTAGGATACCTCACAGGGACTGTGATGTTGAAAATGGTGCCACAGAAAAATGAATAGGGGCTCTCCTCTGTGGTATTCTCAGCTTCCTAAAACTGTGCTTTAGTTCAGCACTGATATTAACACCTCCCGCAGGAAACATTTTTCCTGATTCAAGTTAGGGGTGTTTGTCACTCTGCAAATCTTCAGCTGCTTATGCCATATCACTGTCCCCTATCAAACTTGGCCCATTTGGCAGCAGTTACTGGCAGCCCCAAAATTTAAGCAAGCAAGGTACATGGGACTAGCACCTGAACACAGCTCCATCGGCTTTAACAGAGCTATCACCACTTACAGAGACCACCAGTTATCGTATCTTATTGATCCTCTCTCAACTGAGCTTGTTCTCTTAATTGAATGCAGACCATTTTTCATTCAGAAGTTCTGGGGAACACCTGGATAGAATAGTCCAACTTTACAGCAGGAGAAGTAAAACTGGCACATTATGCAGACCCCATACTAGCAATGAACCCAACACCGATTTCACACTCGCAACCTCTCTCCTCTACCTTTTTTGGAAGGTCTTTCAGATAGTGGCAGCATCCGGTACACCCTGAAGGCATTGTTTCCTTTCTTTATACTTTTGTCCTTCACTTCTTCTATATCAGGCAGAGAGTTCATAGCACATCGGAAGTTTGCTTTCCATGTCTTTGGATCAGGTTTATCTACCCCCGACTGGTATTTTCCTAAGCAAGAAAAGAGAGTTAGGCACACACGATGCATAACTGAATACCTAAGGCAGACTAAGAGCAACGTAGGTTAACTCTGAGGCATTAGTCTTTGGTTCCCAAGATGGGCATTCAAACAACAGCTGAGGTTGCAAGAGAAAGCGAATGCTACGATCTCATTCTCATGCATGTTTCTAGAACACATGATTAAAAACAGTTTCTGTTCAAGAAAGACCTAGGGCACTATGGATCAGATGCAACTCTACAACAACGTGGAAAAGCTTGCACAGCATTTACCTTTATTATGTCTGGCTCAAATCCATAGAAACACAAAAAGCCTAAGGGCCCAAGTCTACAAAGTGCTGAGCATGCTCTACTCCAAACAATTTTGAACCCAATCTTGTTAACGTTTAAATCAATTAAGTTTTACTGTGTTCCTCAAATGCAAATGACTTATGGCCATTCAATAAAGCTGGGGAGTACTGCAGACCTTGAAAAAAGCACTTAAGCCTCCCACAGATCTGGAAGCTTCAATTCACTTGCTGTGTTAGTAAAAGCGAAGACATGAAAGGAGGAAAATACAACTCTTAAAGGGAAAACAAAGGGAAAATCTGTCCTGCAAAAAGAGAGTCCCAATACCTGTGTGAATTGCCCAGTTTCTAAATAAGGGAGCATCTTTTTCAACATCCCACCCATGTCTTGCAGCATGCATCCATGGAATCTGAAAAATCTTCTTCTCCTGGAAGGGAAAACAAACAGGAAATGCCGATATTGATTGACTTGAGGGATTTTCTGATGACTTTAAGTCACCCATTTAAAAATGCACTTCCAGCATCTGCAAATGTTTTGCTTCCTTCTAACCCAGTGCTGCTGTCACTGAACTCACTAGGAAAACATCCACTGGCGTCAGTGAAAGCAGAATACAGCCCCAAGTATATGAAATACTCAGATGCCCCTTCATGGACTACGAGATGGCAGCTTTCCAAGCTGACACATGGATAAAACATTCAGTGCTACACATTTCTAAACATTTAAAATGAGGGCTAGTTTTGGCAGCATGGACACTTTTATGATTAGAAAAATCAGATACAAAAGTAAACAACCAGAGGAACAGAGCTAATTCAAGGGATTTAGAATTCAGCCAGTAAAACACTAGCATGGTGAAAGAAAGGGCTATCTCAAACATATGAGCTAATCAAACAGGGAATGTATCAAATGTAGACTTCTCTGCAATGGGATAAAAAATGATACAGGACACCCATGTGCAGGGGTGGAATTAAAAGTAGCTAAACTTCTTTTAGTTCAGAAACTTCAGGTCGAAGAAAAGCAGATTTAAAGCAATCCAAAGGAAGGCTTGTTTGTTTGTTTACACAACACATAGTTAAACCAGGGCGTGCCTTATATAGTGGAAGTATAAACCAATAAAGGGAACAGAAAAACTTGTGGAAGATGGTACGCTGGTGACTGTTAAAGATGATGGGTTCATATGCAACTCCACCTCTGGGAGCACAATGCCTTTCAGAGCACAGGAGTGGGAAGAATCATATTCCCTCTGTGGTGTCTCCTTTACTCCTTCCACGAGCACTTGGCCCAGGCCATCATCAAAGATAGGATACTAGGCCAGATGGATGCTGGGTCAGATGTGCTTTCATATCGTGTAACACAGGAAAGAATTGCTATGTAATGACCTAGGGGGTTGCATAAGAACACTTTATGCTCATTTCTGCAAAGCCATGAAAAAGGGTTTTGTTCCACAAACAAAATCCTCCTCTTAGGCAGGATACACCTTACCTGGCTTCAAATACAGACATCTTACACTATAAGCGCCACCCCTACAGGTTTAGATTTCTTTCACAGCTAGTGAAGATAAAAGCACTTTCAGGGCACAATTTCCTTCAACTCACCAACTGAATTACAACCCCAAAGTGCCTCTTTCTCTCCATTAACTGCAAACAACTTTAGACAGGCAGCCCTCATTTAAATGACTGCTTTGTAGATGTCTAAGGTCGGGTGAGATAAATCCTTTGCCCGCCCCCTTCCTCCAACAACAGCTTTTCTTCCTTGTCTGTCAGGTTAATATTTCGCTAATGTCAAGGTTAGGCTTATTTCTTTTATTTTCTGGTTGATCTTTGCTTTTTTGAGCCTGCATTTTTTGTCACCTTCAACTATTTTCTCCAATGCCTTCCCATTTACATTCGTTTGTTCAGAACAGCACTCTTCCCTTTTCGTTTCACCTGTTCTTTAATTTGGTGAAATCACAGATTTAACATTCTCCACTCTCCTTCAAACTCTCACACACTCCTTCTTCCTCTTCATCTATTCTTCATCATTTGCCTCACGTGCCTTTTGCCTCCTATCTCTTCCGCGTCTACATATTTAAAACATCCTATAGATATGCTCTCCTCTTTCCCCAAGTAAAGTTGGTCTAAAGAAAGCTTCAACCCCACTCTCCCGTGGTCCACACCTCTACTGTGTTCATTGAAGTGAGAATAAGCTCTATTGCCTTTACTCTCCTGCAGACAATGATTAATGTGAAAAAAATAGAAGCCCATTAAAAAAACCTACCAACAAGAACTGCAGGAATAGACCAGACTAAAAAATCTTCTCATGTCTGGTGATAGGAAGAAGTTTCAACAATGCTACACGACATATTCTCTAATGAAATCCAAGAAGTTCTTTAGGAACTTGCAGACTGAATAAGACTACAGATACAGCACCATGTCACCATCAGTGGTACTCACTGCTTCAAAGAAGGTGCAAGGACCTTCTCAACAGCAGTCTAAGTGTCCGTTACAGAAAGTTCTTCCTAATTCCAGCCGTCTCGAAGCGCAAGGGCTTACAGCATATTGTAATATAAATAACAAAATCATAGAATCTACATGTATTATAACTTTAAAATATAAATAATTTTACATATAGAAACATTTTCTGACCAATTATCTAAAAATCTAATTTTCTCTGAAGCCCCACAGGACTGCTTACTGCAACAATACCATGTGGCTATGCTTCCAGGGCATTCTGCTCTAGTTTATCTAGATCCTCCCTATTTAAATATTATTTATTTCACAAATCCTTCTTCAGTTCATGTTTATTAATAATGACATTAATAGAAAAAGGCTCAGCACTGATTTTTCTTAGACTTGGAAAATCAAGAGCTCTCTTATGCTGCACTTCATCACCGCACGTTTGTGTAGGAGTCTTGAGTTTGTATAAAAAGTTAGGCTCACCCAAAGTCAAAAGCACAACCCAGAAAACTGCTGCTGCATAACAGCAATTGCTACCACAATCCAGTGGGGATATGGAAAGGGAAAAGGTGTCACATTCTTAGAAATAAGCAGGAAGAGGAAAACAGTACTGAACACTTGAAACCCTAACAGTGCAAAATGCTCCAGGCAGGTGAATGAGCATGAGATCACAGATTAATTAGAAAGTCATAGGACACATTTTAAATAGTGACCTCCGTTTGGATGGTAATACTCCAAGCAGCCACCAAAGCAGCTGGCTGCCTCTTGGCTCCTGTTACAGCTACTCTGCATGTTTTCACTCTAATTTCCTTTTCCAGATCCATGAGGGACGCTGACCTCCCATTATCCCCCTCCTCACACCACCTCTGCCCTCTGCTGAACTATGTAATTTCCTTCACACCTTCCAGTTTGTCTCCCAGGGATGGTAAAGAAATTCCCTTTCTCCCTTACGCTGTTCAGCCGGATAAGATGTTCACTAGGGAAGTGCACAAGGATTTATTTTTTAAGCCCTGTAGAGAAGGGTTTATTCTGGTGGGGAAAACATTAACAATGCAGTGCAGAACAAAGCAGGAGGTACAATGTGATTAACTGACAGTAGAGGCAAGAATTAGGTAAATCAGCTGTTACCTGACTTGTCATTTTTAACTGAGAGAGGTTTAATTCCTTCCTTGGTCTGGAAAAAATTCCCAAGAAAAGAGAGCCAATGACAAAGAGTGATACTCATTTCTTCAGCAGTTAAACCTTACTTCCTTAAGAGCTGTGCACACAATTGAGTGCCATTCTCTTGCTATCTGCCCCATCTTCTTTACTTTAATGTGAACTGTCCTTTGCCAAACTCTGACTGAAATATACAAACCCTGAAATCCTACAACTTCCAGAGTCAATTCTGTTTGTACAGAATGTGCTGTGACACACATGACACTTTATCATAGATTCCATGCATGGCTTTGTTTATGGTCAGGATTTACAGTAAAAATAGAAATATTTTTGGTTTAATGATTCATTGTTGGAATGGATTTTTAAGCATTTTTAAACAGAAACGCTCAGAAGTGCAATTAGCTTGAGGACAATAAAAGCAACTCGGGATGAACCCAAATCTGAGGGTAGAGTGGGGAACTGAAGTTTTAACAAACGTCAGTGCAGGCCATTTAGCCTGGTGTCCTCCTCCTGATCGGGGCCAGAGCTTTGCTCTAGAAAAAAAAAAAAACAATTTCAAAATACTTTATTTGTCAGACCAGCATTGATCAATGTAGAATATGCTAACTAAGGACAAAATCCCCTACCGACTCTTGCATGCAAACAGCTTACGCCAGAAGCACAAGGCAGAAACCGCTGCAACAACACGATCAGAGAGCGGCCAGCATTAAACAACATGACATGCCTTGCAACACGCCTTTGTAGGCTAGTGGACTGAACTTGAAGAGTGAATCCCTTAGCACAGAGGCAGTGTTTTCATACTGCAGAGCAAGTATGTTTGCAGGGTGTACTGAGAAAGGTTACGTGAACATAACCTGCAACCACCACCACTATATTTAACAGTAACTTGCTCCGATCTGAAATACGGTGCCCGTGATAGAGAAATGATTTTGGAATCAAACAGAAATTTCCAAGAAAGGACTGCATAGGTGGATCATTAGCAGGAGAGACCTGACACAGAAGTAGAGATAGTAAAGGAGGAGAATCCATAGGGACCTGAATATGGCATTCATATTACAAAGACAACAGTAAAAGCTGCTCTCTTCCTCCTTTTCAGCTATGACCCCATTATATAAAAACAAGGACCTACTCAAATTCACAGGGCAGATAACTTGGGAATGGATAAAGCATTATTTATCTACCCAGTCACAGCACGTGAGAGTTACTGATGCAGGATGTTCCTGAGAAACAATATTTATAGGGCCAAAATTTATTGGGCTGATGATAATTTTATAGTCACGAGTGTTCTTAGCTTTGGAAGCCAAAATAAAAATATTAATTTCCATTCTTCAGTTTTAAAAATGAACACCTAAGCACAACAATGACTATCACAGGGATGATACTACACAAACTGGACTAGTGTCTTAAACAGAATGGCAGTTTCTATATTTCTGCACCCATTTTACTGCATTTTTACTCATTTTGATGATAATGTGGACTTTGTAGCTAAAACTGCTACATTCTTTTCAGTGTGCTGAATTACACTTCTGCATACTGCAGAATGCATGTAGTATTTGGGGGGTTTATTACTGTTCAAAGTCTCAAACACACGGTTTTATTCAGCTAATTAAGAAGAATTCTAATTGGGTGCTAACATTTTGGAGCCCACACTTGTGTTCACAGAATATCTAGTGCTCTCTAGAGCCTATGAGAACTATGAGTTCTGGACAAGGAATAGTACTTTTGGGCCTGAAAACAGAAAAACTTAACTGATTTTTCCCAGGATCACTGCTTTGAGAAGTGTAAGAGCATTCACCCAATTCTGAAAGAAGAGACCATCACTTCAGCTTGGAGGTTGATGCAAAATACACTATTCCACCTCAGAAGAGCATTTTGCTCAAAATCTCTCTGATGCTACACGGTGAGTAATTTGTTCCAGCTTAAAAAAAAAAAACTAACGGAGTCTTCAGGACGGTTGTTTCACCGACAAAGAGTTGAAGGAGGAAAAATGCTTACAAACAAGCCACAAATCTAGCAGGCAAATACAGAGAGCTTCAGATCTGGAATGTGAGGCCAGAAGAACAGGTTCAGCAGGAAGCACTCAGCTTTGCCCTCCCTTCTTATGTTACCCCCTTGAAAACCAGGAACACTGATTTACTTATGCAAACCTCTGACACTGCTATTAAGTACCTCTTTCACACACATGCACACGTGTGCACGTGTGCACACATCTTACCTTATTTAGCCATTTCAGCCCTGGTATTGTGTTAGAATTTATTTGTTCTTCCAGCCACGGGCGCATCCGCATTCTTTCGACGGGCATTGTTACCTGCACTGCAAGGAGCTGAAAGGAACAAGGGACAACGTTACTTGTTTTCCTGGCAGAACTGCGGCTCCCCAACCCACCAGCACAACATACAGACTTATTAAAGATTTGCAGGCATTAAACAATTGTAAACATTATGCTGACTTTGGATCTGTATGGGAGCCTCCCCTAGGAGTAACAGAAATGATAGAGCTTTCTCCTCAGAAGAAAAGTCTTCTGGTACAGCTGTATTAGTACACCCTTCACCTGAAGACACAAAGCAATGGCAACAGCTCTTCTGCTTATACAGCTGGACACCAGAGGCCACAAAGAAAATCAGTTATGCTCCAAGAGACCTCTTTTTTTGGCCCGTGTACCTGCATTTGCAGAAGACATTTTTTGCTACAAAAAAAAAAAAAAAAAAGTAACTAAAGGAAAACAAAACAAAGCACAGGAAACACCACTGTACTAGCTAAAACGAGTATCTACTAACTCGACTGTTTTCAGATGGTTCTTTCTGTCCCATAAACTTGATTAAGAGAATTAAAAATATATTCACACCACAGTTATTTGTCAGACACGTTTGGTTCTGGCTGCACAGGATGACCTCCCACACCCCCTCCAGCTTTCTCTGATCAGCCCTGTCACTGATTTCTTTACTACATTTCGATACTGCTTAGCTAGGAAGCGAGTGCTTCACAGCCACTCAGCTGCACCAGGCCGCATCACACTCTTCAGTTAGGGCCCAAACAGACTTCTTTCTCTCACACACGTGCACGTGACCCCGATGCCATTTCCCTGTTTAGAACGGTAAATTATTGACATAAGAGTCCAAAGTCTTGAAGCCAAGACAGATAATTTAAAAAACATTAACCTATCTCAGGCACCACTCCGAAAGTGCCAACCAGCATTAGATGCAGATTAAAGCACCGCATTGAACTCCTGTTAAGCAACCTGCAATCAATCATTTCCACGTGCAAGTACTTGCATTTAGGCTTCTTCTTCTCTCCCTCACTACAGCAGGCTCAGCTCCTTCCTCTCCCCTTTGTTCTTTACATCTGTGTTCACTGCATCATTCTTAACTTCTCTGCTCTGCTATTCTTGTCACCTTTGATCTTAAAAAAAAAAAAAAAGGAGAGAAAAACAAAAAGACTAGGCTACATATTTGAAAGCACACAGCAATGACACAAATGTAAATGGGTTTGTTCTTTTTTCCTATGGGAGTACAGGCATCAGGCAGGCTAACAATTAGGCAGTACCAAGCCCACACCCAGCACAAGAGGAAGAAAAACGTTCAAAGTTTCCTCTCATTGCTCTGAGGACATGTATTTCCTGAAACTAATAGGGAATTAAAACCTGAGCGCAACAATAAGGCTCCCAGATACGCACCAGCAGCAGTGCTCACGCTGATCTCTTAGCAAACTTATTGGCATTTTATCTATTGCTGTGCAGAGCTGGTCACTATAGCTTCAGCCTCAGCCTTTTCCAATGACCAAAAATGTCTAAAATAGCTCAGAAAATGCTTGCAACTGCTCGGCTCCCTTTCAGATTCACTTCAGATATGAAAAAGCAGCCAGCCCTGGAGCCCAGCAATGGCCGGATCCTGCTGCAAAGCCCTGGTCTGTGCAGGAGCAAAGCAGTTTTCTGAGTGACGGCGGCGTGCTCCTAAAATGCACGATACCCTTTTCAGATATGCAAAAGTACGAGCACTTTTTACAAGGCAGATGCAAGCAGGCCCCAGCAGCCCTTCCAGCACCAACTACCTTATCGCAATCACACAGTACCATCATCTCCCTCCCACTCGAAGCAGGGTCAAAGCTAAAAAATGCAAATGACTGTACTAAAAACGCGAGCACATTTCTATTCATCTGTCAAGAAAGGAGCATGTAGATGCAGCTATCATCATCTTACATGCACTTCTTCTTGAGATTTCTTTAAATATACGTGCACTTTGAGATAATTCCTGGAAACACCATGCATAAGCTTCAGAGTTCAGTATGAGTGCTCCTGTTTGCAGCGGGACACGTCTCGTGTTGTGGCTAATGAGCCTCTAAGACAAATTTCAAGCCTGTCTGAATGAACCAATTAGGCAAAAGGCAAGGAAGTAATCTTTAAGGCAGAGGCAGCAAACCCCACTTGGGATTGGAAAAAAGGTAAAGGCTGCATTTGTGAAAAAGCAATGCACTTCAGGAGAGGAGAAAGCTGCCAACATTACTACAAGGAAGCAGGTCCTGCCCAGGATGGCAAGGTAGAGCCATTTGTCTTGCCTGTCCCGTGCCCCATGGGGCTGCCCAGCTGTTCCCCACAGATGTGGCAGGGTTCATCTCCTTCCCAGCACTCAGAGGCCTCTGGGACCAGCACAGCACCTGCAGCCATCAGCCTACACCCTCACATCCATCACCCGCGCCGCACCAAATTAATTGGAGGTAGTCAGAAAAGCAGTCTGGCTTGTGAGAGGCTCCCGAGATCTGCTTATCTGAAAGTAAAACCAAAGCCAGCTAAAAATAAACCCGCAGCGATGTCCAGCTGGAGGGAACCATGGGCTTCTTCTGGGGAACCGTGCTTCACAGAAGGGCAAAGGCAGCGTGCTTCTGTTAGTCAAAACACAGCCCGTGCTCCTCTGTGGCCACGAGCTGCAGAAAATAAAGCCAGAAGACACTCCCAGGCACAATGCCTTGGGACAGCACTGACCACAATGGCACTAAAACGTAGCGGGGTTTTTGGCAGTTGCACGTCAGCAACGTCTCTGCAACGAAAATAACGAGTCAGCTCTCTCTAGCAATTGTCTGTGTGAAACGAAGGTGCCACGTCTTCCCTCCAGAGCTGTCAGATGCGTGGTTTACTTGTAAAGTAAGACACGCCGCGTTCTGCCGTGCCTTAAAAAGTAGCCTCTGTATTTCAGTACTGCCTCCCAGAGCGTGTAACACGCTTAAGAGGCAGAGCTGATGGGTGCGCTTGAGAGCCCTATTCTGATGGCTCCTTTCTATGCTATTTTTGTTGGACCCTTCACTGTTGGCTTTGCAGGGAGAACCTCAAGTCCATCTCTCAGTGAGCAGCAGGACAAACACCTTCTGCCATTCAAAGTCACTCAAGTTTTTAAAGGCCCCTGAAATTCTCCAAAGCAGGCAGCAAAGGCACGTAAAGCTTCACCGGCATCACTTAACGTACAGCCGGCTTCACCCTCGATCAGCACACGTTAGTTGTAAAGCAAATGCACGAAGCCAGAAACAAAGGTGAGCCACACAAAACACGAGGCATGCCAAGTCCCCTCGCCCCCCCGTAGTGTGGACCCAGCAGAAAGGAAAAAGCAAAACCAGACGTTCCTTGTAAGGAGGACGGAAGGGGAACATCTGTAGTCCGAGCAGGCCTGTAACACCGGCAGCACCGCTGCACCTACCCCCACAGCTGATCAACGCTAGCCATGTACTTCCCCTCTGGACTTACACCCCTGGAGGCAAAGCTGCTTGCAGGTGCCCACATTTTTGTTTTTTTGAGACAAGTGGACTCCAGCTTCCCACCTCCGGTCCCATCCCAACTGTGCCGCGTGCCAAGGCTATTCTTCGCGGAGACAGCGTTGTGAACAAGAGGAGGGAACTGAGCGGGGTTACAAGCAGCAGCGCTTTCTGTAGGGCTGGTTTGGTTGAGCCCTGAGCAATGCGCCTACCCTGCCTGGAAACGCCTGCGGCAGCACAGCTGAGGGGGAGCACGCAGCACGGGAGCAGCTGGAGGGGACGGGTAGGATCCCCGTAACCCAAAAACACTAATGAAGCCTCCGTGCTTTTCAACCACAGCGTCAAGCTCGGACTGTGCCGACCTCCAGCATCTCTTTGGGGAGGAAAACGCTCGGCGCTCCCAGAGAGCCGTGCTGAAATCAAGCTTTCTGGCACCACGTTGAGAATCATTTCTGTTTGTTTTTAATTCTGGTTTATAGTTGTCCTGTGGTGGGGGGAGGGAAAGAATAATCGCCAAGAAACACAATCAACTGCTAATGCAGATGGGACCTAAGAAAACATTGCTGTCCCACAAGAAGAGGAGGACTCCTTTAGCCATGAAGGGAGGCCCACCTACCGGCAATTCGCTCTGCAAACACTTGCCACTCCTAACAAGAAAGCCAGTTGTCAAGAACCACAACTTGTAACCGTACACATACAGAAGAGTATTAAGCCTGACAGCTCTGCTAATATAATTTCCCTTTTCTTGCTCCATTTTTATCACACACCTCTTCTTAACTGGGGTCAAAACCAGGGGCTGTGGGAGCAGAAACACGCTGGCGGGCACTAAGAGATGAAGGACATCACCCCATAGAATCGCTGAGCACAGCAGACATGTCGATGTACCAAACAATACCACACAACTGTATTAATACTGCGGTAGCACCATGATAGTATTTTGACCACTTCTGAAGGTTTGAGCTAGTTCTGCAGTCAGCTCAGTCTCTTTTTTTTTTTTTTTTTTTTTGCAAAAAGACACCACAAAAACGTGGAGGAATCTCCTCCCTGACAAGCCATAAACTGTCCTAATCCTGCAGACGTGACTCAGAGGAAAAGCGTTGTGGAAGACAACGAGCACAGGAGTTCTGAAGCCAGGCCAGCACAACCCAGTTACAGACACAGAAACCTGGAGGAGGCCAGCCAGAACACGGCTCCTGCTACCACATGTTGTGTTTGAAAATGAGCTCGCTACACTGAAATCCTAACAGCAGCCTGGGGTCACGCGTACAAACCGACCTCTTAAAGGACACAGCTGAAGAAAAGGAGTCACAACAATGTTAAGAGACTGAAGCAGGGGCATAACAACGTTCTTAGAAGTAGGAGTACAAAGGGCATTCAGCAAGTAGCTGTCTCTACACCATCCTTAAGACATAATAAGTCATACTGAACTTTAGCTCCGTGCTTCTTTGAAAGATGTATTTTTCCAAGATTCTTTACGTAAGTCTCTTCAAAAGGAAACCCTGCGTACTCATTTGTTTTTAAAGAGAAGTTAGAAAAATAGTGGTTATTTTCAAGAAGTATTTCCCTTCAAATAAATATTTAAAAAGCTGCAAATGATGGTTGAGTTATATGCTATATAAACATGTAGCTTTAAATATTTTCACTCAATAATGTTCAATAAAGAGCTCGTAGTCCTCCCTGCTGTCTGCTAAATCATACCAGTAAGTTTGTTTTTTTCCTTGATAACACTGCTGCCATACAGAAAGTACAGCCTTTGAGAAGGAAGAGCTCTTCAGTAGAATTATGGCAGCTGTAGAGAGAAAGTGAAAGCAACAGCACAGCATGTATTAAATCTGAGCAGTACAAGATGTTCCATTCCCTTCAGTTTCACTCCGTCTGTCAGCATCTGGATAACTGAAAAGACACGTAGGTTATCTCAAAACCACAAACTACTCTATGCCTACATCATGGATATTTTTGGAATTTACTTCTACAGAGGTAAGAAAAAAAAAAAAAAGCAATTCTTTTTTCCCTGTCATAAAGTACCCAGTTAAAAGATTTGGATATGGAAATGTAGCTCATGGCTGTGAGAAGGTTAGGTGGGATGAGATACTCGGAGGTGCATTTGTGAAGTAGGTCACAGCCTCTCCCCAGAGCTGTGAAAAAACATCTGTTCCCCAGAGGACTTGTCAGGAATATTGCACGGGATCTATTTCTCTTTTATGAATAGAGAACTGATAATATTATAAATAAATAAATAAATAAATAAAATAAAAGGAAGTAATCTTGTGTTTGTGTTTTGCTGATAATTATTCCCTTTGTTTCCTAATGCTGATGCACTTCAGAAAAGCATCAATCACCCTGTGTGACCAAACAGATATGCTGAAATGAGACCATACGCTAATTTTAGGATTCAGGGAACTGGATTCTGTATTTGTCCGTGTGCCAAGAGTGTTCCAGGATACAAAGAAACATGATCTTATTCTAAGGAACAGTACTTACGGCAAAATTCTGTCCCTCGGTCGCAGATTGGACTCTGCCTTCACGCAGGATTTTGTATCCAGGACCACCCCGTGTCTTTTCACATGCTGAACTGTGGAGGCCCGTTTGGAAGGTGGCACACGTTTAACTGCGGGCTCTGAACAGACCTAGCTTGGAAGCCAAGCTACTCAGAGAGAGAGAGAGATTTTCCTGGGTAAGAAAACCCGCTGCTAAAGTGGCCTGGTCAGAAATACTTCAAAACGTGAGATTTAAACTGAAGCACACACCGCTGAACTGCAGGTACTCTGATTTCAGGCACCTGAAATCTTCCTGGCTGCGGCCTCCAGGAGACCCTTTTCATACCTTCTGAAAGCAAAACGAAAGTCTTACCGCTGACACTGCATGAGAAGAATTAACGTGCCTGCTTTCTGACAACCCCAAATTATGCAAATACACGTATCTTCATTGGAACCACCAGCAAAACACTTAATTAAAGGAGCATTAGTAAATGAGGAAAAGCGTGCATACCCATTCTCACAATAGACCGGGCTAAGGGCTCCAAATAAAACCCTGAAGCTCTTGGAGTTGTAAAATAGAGATGCAAGGCAAGAAAGAACAGGGAAGCCTAGAAAAGGCTATCTAGATTCATGGATAGTTAGACAGCAAACCTTCCCTCTCTGGTCTTTTAATCTCATGTATTTATGGCGCCTTTTCTGCTCCCTGCAAATACTGACACTATTAAATCGGGACAGGAGAATCAACCCGGCATGCTGCTGTGCACAAGGAAGATGCAGGAAGGTAGAAGGAAAAAAAAGTCCTTGTGTCCTCAAGGGCTGGAGGGTGAAAAAAACCCCAACCAACCCAACATTCCTCGCAAAAGAACAAAACAAAGGCAGCAAATACCTCCAGTGTGTACAGAAATTGGCATTACAGGCTGCATGACAAACATGCCCAGGAAAACGTACAATGGGAACACATACTGTATAGAGAGTGTGTTTCATCAGCCCTATAGCATTTCTGTTCCACCCAAAGGGTGTTAACATGTCCTGGCTGGGATTCAGACATTACACATCAAAACAGACTCTTTCCTTTGGTTTCCATGCACAGCTGAGTTTCCCTCGGCAGCAAGGCCGTGAGCTGTTATTTTGCAGTGGTCCCAGGCATCGTTAAAGGTAGCCCTCGGACTTACAGCCCAGAGCTGCGCTGAGGAAAAGCCACGATATTTTAATACAACTGAACCAGGAGCCTGGTCAGTGCCTCTGGATGGGGCTGCTATGAAATAATGCTTCGGTTTCTCAATACCTACCATAAATTTCCCTTCCACTGGCTCTTATGTTGAACATTATCCTAAGATTAAATAACACGATGTCTGTTGCTGAGCCCATTCACTTCTTTGGCATCACAGTGACTTACATCAGCTGGGAACTTGGCCCAGACTTCCAACAAATAGATTGTTAGCGATCATCTCTGCAGTATCTGTGCCACAAAGATCATCTGTACACACACGAGTGTCTGCAAAGCTGCTGAGAACACAAAGCGATTGCTTCACTTCCAACTTTAAAGGAATACTTTGTTTCCTGTTGTTGTTTTTTTCCTTTGTTTCCCAGGTCTTGCCCTGACTCAAGATGGAGATGATGATCAGCTTCAGATGGCGTCGGGATGACAGTGGCTCTGCGCAAGTGACAGCCAACAAGCAGCGTGTGATTACAGAAAACTCCTTCCCCGGCACCTCAGAAATACAGCCACCAACTTTACCTGATTTATTTACTTCCTGAGCTTTTGTTTTACGTCTGGTGACTGCTCAAGATTTGTTTTCAGCATCTGGGACGCCTAACGACTCTTCCCCCGAAGGCTGCCAGAGGAAAAGGTGCTCATTTTTCGGTGGTGGATCCCTCCTTCGCTCCAACGAGTTTGGGAACAGCTTGTTTACAACAAGGAAATCGCTGGCACGGTTGTCAGGCAGCAATTAATTCCTTGCACTGGGGAGCAGTTATCCCCAAATAAATCAATTTTAATCTGGAATTAACTGCTCACACACAAATTCACTCCTGAACACCCACATTTAATAGCTGAGGCGGCTTAGCTGTGTCAGTCCCTGTCCGCCGCAGCCAAACCCTGCGCCTTCTTAAAGGCTGTCAGGAAAACTCGGCGTTTGACAGCTGATTCATAAGGAATTTTCCAGGCTGATGAAAACTAGAAGGCTGTTAAGGCTCAAACAATTACCAAGAATCACTTATTTTATCATACTAATGCAGCTCAACAGCATTTTTAAAGCTTTCCATGGCTCTGTTAGACCAATGCTCCCTTAAAGTGCTCTGTGACTAGGTTTACAGGAGACATCCACCCCTAAAACATTGCCGAGCACACTGCATTTCCTACACGAAACTGGTTTTTCTGAAAGCAACACAAAATCATACGTGCAAGTATCCACAAGATCAGGATCCTGAACTGTAAAAACCCTTTCTAAAGCCTGGGCAGATATCATTTCCAAATGCTGTCTAGCACTTCTCTGACTAAATGCAGGGTCGGAGCCTTACAGGACACCATGAATAAGAAGATCAGCCATTGTAAAACACAAGTCCTTAATCACAGCGTTCCCACACTGGTGGCTTGTGAGGCCCAGGCAAGCCTCCAGAAAAGATGGTTACTTTTTAAAGGCACTCAGAGAAGCAGAAAAATTATTTCGGACAGCGAACGCTGAGAAATGCGTTTAAGGAAGAGTTTTCACATTCACTGGCCATGACCCGAACCTGATGTAATCCACCTTGCTCAGATTTGACTTGTTTCCCACAGCCAGCTCTGTTTGTATAACATACTGTTCTGCGACATGCAGCAAAAACTATTTGCACACTACACTAAAGTACAATTCAGTATTTGCTCAAAGCTTTCATTTTATTGTCTGGGCAAAGGCAGCTTCTACCACCGAAGTTAATAGCTAACCCACACCTACTTTTGCTACCCTAACTTCTAATCAGCAGCGCAGCATCCAGAGAGCAAAAGACGTGAACCACCTCTGCTTAACTTCACGGTGAGCACCGAAGCCGGTCCTTTCCACAAGTCAGTTTCTTCCTCACTTCCACGAGAAGGGACAAATCCCAAATCCCTGACTACGACAGTTCAGTTATTAAAGAGAAGTCCATGCTATTTCGGTTTAGGAAAAAAACCATTTCTCCCACTCACTTAACATGCTTGCTTTAAAGACAGACCACAGAAGGCACAGACTTGGGGGCTGGGATACTCTGAATCATCCACACTGCGAGCTGGAAACATGTCTGTCACATGCACTTATTTATGCCTACAAAAATAGCACCATGAAAGAAGCAGATGTGTGAGCACAAAAACTAACTTAAATTGAGTTAGTTATTACAGAGATACTTGCTGGAACTGGAGAATTTAACAGAGAAATGTCTTTTTTTGTACGCACACTTTAAAGGTTTGCTTTTACAGAGTACCAAGTATTAAATGCTTAATGCTGACACTTGTTGAAACAGTATGTTGTAAGCCTCCTTTTTACAAAAACGTTATTTACACCACCACAGGACACACAGGAACTTCTTCATTCATTCATGTTGAGTTATGAATGGTTAATAGGCTCCCTTACAAAATGTGTTCTTAGTTTGATGTTTTTGTGTTGATCACAGGCTAACAGCAACAAGACAGCCTCAATTCCTGATCTACAGCAGCTATTTCTATCTTGGAAGTTTCTTAAAATACTACTGAGCTAGAGTGAGACCACTGAACTCAACTTCATTTCACTTCTAAGCAAGATAAGTGTTATTAAACTAAACAAAGCTCGTCTTCATCAGCTTCCCCCATGAATCCCAAATCTCCAGAACAGTTTCGGCATCCGAGGAATTTCGTTCTGATACGCGTGAACATAACGCTTGTCAAACGTGTGAGAATTAAATCTCTGGAATTAAAGTCCTTCCTTTTACCCTCGTACAGCTTCAGAAGGGCAGGGATGGCCCACGCTTCTCCTCAATACCCAGCCAACATTTTATTCAACACATTCCAGGAACATACATCTCCACATATGAGAAGGATATCAACTTCCCCTGGCTGTCTTTTGACTAATTTACCAACAAGTTCTCAAAGTCACAAAGAACCTTCTAATTGCTGACTGATCCACGGGAACTGAGCGAGACCCCTTCCCAGCCATTTCAGGGGATCAGCAGAGCTTACAGCAGGTAACAGCTTTAGATTACTGTTGATCTGGCCCAGATCTCAGTGGATGACCCCAAAGGTGAAAGTAAAAAAAAAAAAAAATCATACATTTTATACCTGATCCTATTAACAATTCAAATCTTAACACAAATAAATTTCAAGCACACCTGCCATCTGAATGACTCCCCTTTGTGATATTGATGTTACCACCTTTATTTCTCTTTGTTTACCCACTTGCCACATTTCCAAATGTTACTTCCATGAAAGACGAACACAAACCACACAGAGCACTGCAAGGTTATCACACTGACTGCTGGGTGGGAAAGGAGTTACCTGGAAAACCTCAGAAAATTGCTCTTACTCCTTATTGTGTATTCTGTTAAAGTAATGCTGCCCTGTAGAGTCAAAATTACTAACAGATAAATAATAACACTGAAATCATTTTTATAAAGTTCAGCTTCTTTGCTTTGTGTTTATTTTCTCATTTCTGCCGACTGGGAAACGAAAACCAATGGAGTCAGTTTCACTTTTGTTTATATTTGGTTTCAATTTTATCCTCAAGTTTTGCTTTCATGTTTTTAACATAACAATGTTTGGATTTCAAATCCTGCAGGAAAGCTTTCAGTAGCTTTAAAGTATTTTTTCTCCTATGCCCCCCTTTTTTTCTAATCTGGAATTATTTTTATTTTAGATAAACTTTTTAAGATGCTGCCACAATTCTGGAATGCTTTTGGTGGGGGTATTGTTTTGATTTTTTACAAATGTATATGCCACATCCAATTTAATTCAATAGTTTGGTACTTTCCACTTGTTTCATCTCCCAGGTGCACATAAAGCACATCTGTACAACTCAAAAGAACACCTTGAAAGTAAGAGCAGCCAGTGCACCCCACGGACAGAAAGCACATATCACGCACCAAATGCATGTTACATAGGTGCATCGAATGTGCATACAGTCCAAAACGTGCTGCTACTTCACCTTATTGTTGAATTAGTGCATTATCTTGCTTAGGTCAAGCTGTAAGAGGTTTGCCTGTAACGCTGTCAAGCACTGTCCAATATTAATAGAACTATTACAATAGAGATTTTGTGTTCCCTGTACTCATCAAGCCCCTCCATTCACAGACACCCTTCTGTACACATCAGAAAGCAGAACTTAACCACGCTTTCAGAATTTCCTAAAACAAACCATAAGCAAACCTTCCTTCTTTTGTGCTATGTCAGTGCTAAGCACGCAGGTCTTTAAAAACTGCCTAAAATAATATTACAGCAGAACGGAAATGGTTAGACAACATCCACTATCAAGTGCGGTTCAAACGAAGGGACAAATGCAAATGCTTTTGCCACAGCTTAACTCCATTCCTAACACCAGATACAGATACAGCTACAAATCAAACCTGTAAATGTTACCTGAAAAATTCTGAACCCATGATCTGCTCTATTCCGTAAGACGCAAGAACATGGGAATTATTACTTCTAAGCACAGCATGAAAGCCAGTAGCCTGTACAGCAACAACAGAATGCTAAAATCATTTAAAATCAGAATTAGTTCTGTACCTTGGGTGAAACAACATGTCACATGCAGGTGGATTTGCTCCTGGGTGCCTGTGTCCAAGCTGCAACAAGATAAAACGTCTGCTTTGTACTGTAGACTGTTGTACATTCGGTGTAGTCTGCCCCAAGCAAACAACGGGGTCAGAAGATTTCCAACACACACAAAACCCAGCTTGCAGCATATTACTCACAAGAAACTGAACATTACTCTCTCATTCACCACTTCTGCATTTTCTTCCCAGCTCGTTTGAAAAAATGAGCATTTTTCATCAGCTCCAAGAAGCTGAAAACATAACCAGCACTAACTGAAAGAGCAAGTCGCGTGTTTTACAGCCTATCAGTGAGCAATGTGTGCTGTACAAGGTCTCAATTATGCTATACACGAAACATGTAACTTTATAGTAACTTTATATTTATATATATACATATGTAGACATTCAACTCTTAACCTGCATTCCCTTTCTCTAACTGTCAGTAACTGCTAATAGTCAGTGCTAGTTTTTCCTACCAGCTATTTTAATCTTAGCATGCGAGCTCACACAGTGAAAGCAAGGAAGAACCTTCAGACAGTTTGTAAGCAATAATTCAACAAAGCTTCTGAAACAGAAGGGGAAATATAATTACACTGACTGTTTTCTTTTCCGCGATGTTATTGTTACATAAGGAATATGCAACGCAATAAATCGGTTCTTCTCATGCACTGTACCCAGAATCTTTTCGGTTTGCTAATTTTTTGTTTTCCTTTCGCACTTGTGATCTCAAAGAGCAAAACAGAAAATGTATTACGCTAATCACGGTTTATAGCTGCATAAGCTGTAATAAAACTTCTGTAAACACTACCTTATGGCTTATATCCTCAATATCACAACCATTGCAGGTAGGCCTTTGAAGAATGGAGTTTTAAAAGGTCAATCTTTAACAAGTCCCAGAGATAAGTAAGTGTCCCACAAAAAGAGTAACACAAGATTAGCTCTGTTCCTTTATCTACAAAGGGATCCTGGCTTTCAATACTTAAGATCCACCAAATATAAACTGAGGTTCTAATGAGCTAATAATGAGGTTCTAATCTTGAAACCAGCAGATGAATTTTGCTGAATACCACAGTGTCAGTGCACACACGGTGCGTTTAACCTGACTGCAACTTGTGTTGGTTAACAAGCTCAGGGGTAACAAGCATAGACCGAACAGGACTGAACAGGATCATCACGGAAATCATTTTTGTTCTCAGGAAGCTTCCTGAGAACTTATGGCACAAAATTCACATAACAAAGGCCAACACACTGTCTATGTAATCTCTATGTAATCTACAAATGGACCTTTTTCTATGAATGTGCTTCTTGTTCTTATGGCGAAAATTCCCTCACAGTTCTCAGAAAGAATCCTTGATCAGGCCTGCAGTGATCTGTGGATATTCAGTGCTCAGAGTTTGAAACTGAACGGCACTGACTGCTACGCTGCGCAGCAAGTTTCTCTTCCACAGACTGCCTAATTGCTCGTGAACCTACGTAAGCTTGTGACATGGGTGACACGTGAGGCCGTGAGCACCACAGTTTATTTACTGCATGACAAACACCTCCTCCTGTAGTGAAGCTTCCTCCCATTTCTTTTATGTGGGTTGTGTTTACCTGTGCTGTTCCCTGCTGCCTGTTCACTCGCCTCAGGATGCTAATGATTTCAAGGAACACTCCCACATCCTCTTCTGTCACCTCTTCTCCAAGCTAAGGCTTCTGACTCTCACAAAAGCTGCTCCATGCACTTGATCGTCCTTGATGCCCTTCTCTGCAGCTCGTCAAGTCTTACTGCATCCTTTCCAAGGTGGGGGAACAGAAATTGTTAACGCTGTTCAAGAGAGGGGAGCAACGTGGATTTAGGGTGGCATGACAGTGTTTTCTATTCCATGTTGCACTACTTCCTGGTAACTCCTAAGCTGCCCTCTGCTTTTTTAGCCACTACTGGGCGCAGAACTTGCTTTTTCACAGGATTACCTGTGTTCTGGGATCTTTTCCCAAGTAGAAATAGTTCAAACTTCACTTTTGTGTGTAACATTAAGATTACATTCCTGTCCATGTGCCTTACATTTCACCAGTCTGTACTGAATTTCACTGCAATCTTATACCTGGACTTTCAACACGGTGAGGTCCTTCTGCAGTCTTTCTGAGGTTTTACTCCTCTGAACAGCAAGTCAATACCACGAGCAAACTTGTTGCATCACCACCTATCCCTTCTTATCCCTGCCCAATGGCACAGACTCTCGCCTAGCTCCTGGGGGATGACCTGAGCCTCCTCTCAGTGAGCAGACCCTGCAACCAGCCCTGCTCTGAGAGGGGCTGTACCAAAGAGACCTCCACCACGGCTCAGCAACGCCTTGAAAGAACCCCAGAAGCCTCGTTATGCACAGCTTCTCCTCAACAGCCCCGTCCGTTGTCAGTGTATCACACCTGTACCTCCTGCTCACTAAACCAAACCCGTTCACCAAACCCTGGCAAATAAATAACAACAAAAACAACAAAAGCCAACAAACACAAGAACAACCACCCAGGAGTTCCCAGTGCCCCCAGAAACCTGGAAAAACTGGCATCAGATTTGTCACCTCCTATTCCTGGAGCACCAAGGCCAAGTCTAAGCAACAAGTTACACAAGAGGCAACGTATCAGCAATTTCATCGTCTAAGTTCCTCCAAAAGTTTTGAGCAAGGATCGCCTCCTCCTATATTATCCCTCACCTCAATTTGTTCTGATATCCACTCTTACAGACACGTGAGTTTGAGAGACATCCTCAAACAGGCTCACTCCTTCTTAAAAGGGAAAAAAAAAGAAAAAAACTCTAGCAAGGGAATGTCCCTAAACTCTTCCTCAGTGAAACAGGACTCAAATAACTTGTTTCACTCTCCTGTTAAGACTTTATCTTCCTTGGGCACTCCTTCTACACATGGATCATTTATCAGCAGGCTTCCTGCTTTTGATGCACTTCAAAGGGGATTTATTGTTTGTTTTCATGCTTTTAGCAACTTGTTCCGTGACTTTTTGGCCTACCTTATTGTGTTTAACACAGATTTCATGTTCTTTTCCATCTTTCTCCTTTGAAGGCAAAGCTTTAACTTGTTGAAAGATGCCTTTTTACTTCAGCTGAACTCCCTCACTTTGCTTTTCAGCCTGCTCAGCCTCTTTGGCATTTCTGACAGATGCCATGCAATTGCTCTGAGCCTCTATTACAGCGTCTTTGAAGCATTACATGCCACCTGCAAGTATTTTACACTTTTGACTGCCTCTCACCGTTTTACTCATTTTTTTCCCCTCCTCTTATGAAGATTTACTGTGGAAAATTAACCACCACCACAACAGCCCCTGGCTTTACTCCCCCTGCAACGATGCTGAATCTCAGCACATTAGGATCACTGTCACATCAGAGCATTTTTCATGTAAAATTCCAAACTTAATTCCTGCTGGCTAAGACCTTGCCCAGAGCTGCCACTCAGAGAGTACCCTGACAAGCTACACCCAGAAAACACCTAAAAACTTAGGATTTGGGCAAATTTCATGTTGGAACATGACAATTGGCACGAGGGCAACTTCCATTATCTTTGTATTTCCTACTTTTGCGTCCTCTCTGATCTCCCTTAACGTCTGACAGTCGCTGTCAACACCTTGGTTGAGCAGGCAGTCGCACAGCCCTAATCTATGCTCTTCCTATTTGGGCCTGGAACACCAGTTCATGAGATCCTGTGTTACTTCCTGAAACAGGCTTTAACAAAAAGCATCCCGCTCCATGCACGTGTCAGCTACTCTGTCCTCCTTATGCCATCTGTAGTCTGTCACTACACTCGCTGAGCTTCTACGAAGTTTCTGATATGCCAAGTATTGTACCATGGAGATGTTTCGTAGGGGTTTTAATATGCAATATTTATATTATATAATATTTAATATGCAATATTTATATTATTTGAATACCATTTTTAAATAGGGATGATCCTCTCCAAGAGAGGAGGTGTCCCCACAAACCACGTTCTTCACCTGTAGGTCTTTCCTACAGGTTTAAAGTTTCGATTTAAAACTTATATTGTTTTATACATATTACATATAATTAAGTTTATGCTTCAATTTAAGGCATACATAGCCTGGCTGCAAATTTATTTGGATCAAGTCCCTTTTTTAATGTAGGCTTGTTCTATTCCAAATATATTTCCTCTTGAATCTTATCCCGTTTCTTCTGCATCACTTTCTCTACTGTACATTAAGACTCCACCTCTCTCTGACACCACCTGGTCCCACCACAGGGTTGGAGGCCTCCGTACAATGTAGATTGGGGTCTCTACTCCCACAATAGCTCTATTTTACTTCTCAAGCCTCTCATCTACCTCTCTCCATGCAGCATGGCCTGTGACGAACAGCCCTTCCCAAGAGACCGGCCTGCCACCTTCTGATAGACACCACGCGGGGAGGCATGTCTAACGTGACGGCTGACCACCCCGACACCCGTGCCTACCAGCTGGGATCCCTGCTTTGTTTTGTCTTGTCACTGTTTTGCTACCTGCCCGTGGCTGTGGCTAGCTGAAGAACTGCAGCACAGAATACCATCGCAGTGAAGCGGTATCACCTCAAAAGGCTCTGTGCTCTCACACCAAACACACCGTGCTTTGACAGCAAAAAGGGCCCACGGCATGCAAGGGGCACTTGGAGTAATTCCCCCGAGGGACATCACCAGTGTGGGACAGAGGAGGACAGAGAAGCCTCAGAAGAAGCCAGTGGCATGGAAAGATTGTGATTCAGACAGAAACCATCTGCCCCACAGATCAATTGTGCTAGTTTTATAATTATGTCACCATTTCCGTATTAGGGAGAATGTAAATTTTGCTGCCGCATTCAGCTCCCTTTTTATGGTACTAACAAGGGCATTCTGCAAAGGACATTACATGCAAATCTACTAGGGGTTAGTAACTATAAAGACGGGTGTTTCATCTCAGGAAAGGGAGGTCCCAGTTTACAACTGCTCCTGCGTTCAGGAGATCGCTGTCTAGAAGATCTTAGCGCGGTGAGCTGCGCGGTAAATGACAGCCATTCGCTAACTGGGAGCGAAGTGCCGGGCAAGGGGGTGAAATCAGTGATTGCTTTACAGGAGCTGTGTGTATAAATACCGGAGCCTTGTTGAGGTGCTCCCTCGCTCATCCGAGCGGGAGTTAGAGACGTGAATACTGCCGGGGAGCCGGGCTCGGAGCTGCAGCTCTCTCTGATCCCCGGCATCTGCCCAGACGCAGCGCGGTGCCTGGAATGTGCCCCGCGCACCCCCACGCACAAAACGCCCCTTCACAGCTCTCCCCCGGGGACGGCGCCGGCCAGGGCCCGGCCCTCGGCCCGCTCCGGCTGCCCTCGGCGCAGGACAGCCCCTGCCAGCCCCGCACCGTAGGGCCTGGCACTCGCCCTCCGCGGCGCCGTTTGCAGGCCCGAGGGCCGGGGCCGAGGCGGCGCGGCCGCGGGGCCCACCTCGGGCCGGGGCCGTGTGGCT
>NC_048896.1:37000213-37079596 GCF_011077185.1 Oxyura jamaicensis
GGGAGGCGGAGGCGCGGCCGCCGCTTGTGTAACGCGCGGGCCCACCGGGAGGGGCCGGGGCCGGGGCAGCGCCAGCGCCCCCCGCCCGCTGCGGGCCCGGACCGCGGCCCCCGAGCCCCGCACCAAGTGCGGCCAGCGGGTGTCCCCCCCCCCTGGGAAAAAATCCCGGCCCCCCCCCCGGCAGCGCGGCCCGTGCCCCGGGGCCGCGGCCTCCCCCCCCCCCCCCTTCCTCCTCCTCCTCCTCTTCCTCCTGCAGCGGCCTCGGTGCCCCCCCGCTGCCCCCGCACCCACCGCCCCGCACCCGCAGCGATCCGGGAAATAGCGGCGGTACCGGCGGCAGCGCAGCGCTGTGCGGGGGGCGTCCCCGTCCCCGTCGCCGTCCCCGTCCCTTCCCGGCGCGGCTCGGTGCGATCCCTCAAGGTTACCGCCGGTTGCCAGGGGACGCGGGCTGGAAATGAAAACAGGCGCTGAATAATCGCGGGAGCAAAACTAAAAGTGCCTCCCTCCCTCCTCCTCCGCCCGGGCGGCGAGGAGGGCCAGATCGAAAGCAAAACAAGGAGAGGAAGCGGCGAGCAGCCGGCGCTTGGAAATCCCCCCGCCTCCTTCCCTCCCTCCCTCCCTCCCTCCCCGCCAGGCCGGGCCGGGCCGGGGCGGCCGCGCAGGCGGCGGGGGCAGGGCTCAGCGCCGGGCCCGGAGACGGGCAGGGCACGGCTGGGCTCGGCGCGGCTCGGCACGGCTGGGCTCGGCCCCGCAGCGCGGCACGGCCCCGCCGCCGGGCCCGGCGCGGCCGCTGCAGCGCCTCAGGGGGCCCCGCTGTCAACACGGGCGTCCTTCGGCTTCCCCAGCCCCACGGCGGGCCTCCGGGGGGCGGCCGGAGCCCTCCTGGGGTTTACAAAGCCGCCCTCGGTCATGGTGTCCGAGGAGAGGTTGAGGGGCTGCAGGGTGTGAAAGCGGCCCGGGGGAGGTCGCAGGTATCGTTAGCAGCCTTCCCTTGATGAGGGAAGGCTCCATGAGTTAGGGACACTGGGAGATAGGAGATCTGGTCCTGCCTAAGTACAGCATGTCATTACATTTCTCCCATACACGTGTCCTCTACACATTTACACACTTGTCCAGCTGAACAAGGGGCACACACACGTGTGGATGCATACAGGACACCTCGGTTTGCTCGCACCCTGCTCTCTGCAAAAGGAGATGGAGGCGTTCCCTGGGTGCGCAGGTGCTGTGAGGACCCTCAGCCGTGGCAGCCCTGGCCACACGCAGGAGCCTGAGGTGTCTGCTCTTGTGGGCAGTGAGTCCTCCTCGCCAGGATGCGATCTCTTCACACTGAGGCAATCACTTCAAATTGAGAAGGTCACGGGGAGTTTTAGACAAAGGGGTTGGAAAGTAGACAGGTACTGAAGAGCACTTGGGCACATGCATCCCCTGGCAGGGAAATCACAAGGATTTAAGGTCCTTGGGTAAAGGACAGGATGAAAGTTGGCAAGAGCCAAACAGAGAATGGTAGAAAACTCTCAGAAAAGATAGTGCCACATAAGCAGCCTCAGGAGTGAGAAGAGGGCCCAGGGTGTCTAGCTTCACATCAGCACATTGATGGAACGGATGTGCTTGGAGAGGAGATCGGGGGGATGCTGTAATAACAAGATACACTTGTGTAGGAGGGTCAGGCTGGGCTGCGTCTGAAGGGAAGGGGGCTATACGCTCCAAAAGCAGTCAGATCAGCTAAAACTAGCAACTAAAACCAAATTTTTATAAGACTTAAGGTCTCCAGAGGAAAAGGGAAGGATTCAGATGGTAGTACCAACTCTCTGAGACAGGTCAGGCTGGTGACCCAAAACTGCTGCAGAGCAGCTGGGAAATGTTGGGATGGAATGAGACCAGGAGCCCTTCCACCCCCCAGCAGGCATGGCAGAAATGGCAAAGAATCAGAGAACAGCAAGGGTAATTAAAAATACAGAATGACCCAGACTGACTCAACAGACCAGGATTGTTATGGTTTTAGAAAGGAGCCAATGCAAAAAAGTCAGGCGAGAGAAAATACACAGTCATGAATAGAGAAGAATGGGGATGGATTATTTGCTTTCTTTTCTAATATAAGAACTAGAGAGCATCAAGTGAAACTAGCAGGTGGCAGATTTAAAGCAAACACGAGGAGGTGGTTCTTCACACAGCAGGTAATTAAACGGTGGCACTTCCTGCTTTAAGGTGCCAAAAGTTCACACGGAATCAGAAAAAGCACCCGAACACACTCAGAGAATAAAAAAGAAAAAAAAAAAAAAAGAAAGAAAGAAAAGAAAAAAGAGGTGCTTTAAATGTAAAGACACAGCCTCTGCATCAAGCTGTCCCCTAAGCAGCAGATCTCTAGAGGCTGGAAGCCATTCTCTGGGTGACTTGGTATGTCCTTGCCGTGCTACGTGCTGTCATAGACGTGTGTCGCTCACAGCAGGATGGATCTCTGAGCTAACTCATACTTCAGAGTCGTTTTTGCGGTCATATAGTTGTGTATCAACGCCATACGCAAGCAGGAGTAGCCTTACGTGTCTTGGCAGACCTGTTGGCAAACCAGGGCTGTGGAAATGCATAGCAGTTAACAAAATGCTCTCCTGAAAACATGGGCTTTGTCTTTTAGGGACCAGAGGGAGGGCTTTGCTTATGTGCCACGTTACCCTGCCAACTTGCCAAAGTCTTCACAGGTTTACAGCACACACCAGTTTGGAAGGAATAACTTAATAAGACACAGTTTTGTTCCAACCACCTTGTTCTAAGGGTTACAAAAGGCCCAATTGTGAATGCTGGCAAATTGCTCAGGAGATGGGAGTTGCCGAGTGCCGCTCACACAGCTCACCCTTTACAAAGGGAACAGCAGCCCTGGCTGCTTTTTGCAGTGTTGTGGCTGTTGTCATTTCCAGTAATATACTTTTAATTCGCTCACAGAATGAGTGAGCTATGAAAGTCTGTAGTTTAGGTACCAGCATATACTGTGGGAAAAATGCTTACAATCGTATTAATAATTTAGTCTCACACTCTCACACTCGGAGGACTACTTATTCACACAGCGGCAACACTGTGAATGACACTAATTGTGTTCGGTCACAGAAAACACAAGTGGCTTACTGGAGAAAACAATAACCAAGCCATTTAGTAGAATTTGCAGCCCGCACTTTCCATTTCTTCCCACTGCCCTCAGCTGATCCAGATTGGGCTCATTCAAGGCATTAACAAAGACATTTCTCTCCACGTCTTCACTGATGAGAAATTTACAGGATGTACTAGAAGTTAAATCTTCTGTTGTGATTCTTTCATGGTGTTGAAAGGTAATGGGAATGGACAGCTTCTGGTTTTTAAACATAGCTTTCAACAGTGACTCATTCCATGTGAAAAAAAAAAAAAAAAAAGAGAGAGAGACTTACCGTTCACAACTTTGCTGTTTCAGTAAGATCTGACATCCTTAAAATCAGAAAATTTAACCATGAAGCATCAAAAATCCAGATTTTGCAGAATTGCCAAAGTTTGCAGCCTACTAATTATCTTCCTTAGGGAATCAGCTGGTTCCACTAGCATCCTGCCTTTCGTTCACTAAAGATTAACTGTTCAGGCCTGGCCTTCATTTCTGTGAGAAAACAACAGCAATAAAACCAACACAAAATTGAAAATGGGTATTCCTGAAGTTCCAGAAGGTAAATAAGCCTTTAAGAGAAGCTGACTGTACCATCAGTTCAGTTCTTCAGATCCACTGTCACACAGGCACTGTGACTGCCTATCACCAGCACTGAAGGTGAACAGCTGAATTTTCTCATGGAGTTGGGTCCCAAGCTTATGTATTTGTATTTTTCTGCATGTTTTTCTGGTATATTAAAGTAGGAAAGCTGTGCAGCAGAAACCATGTTGGTAATTTGCATTAGAGGTGAGTGCTTAGCAAGAGAAGAAATTAGCTGCAAGTCTCCCATAATTCTTGCTTTAACACATCCATGCCTTCCTGAGTGCCCACACCCATTTTTCATCTTGATGCACAGTGAAATTTCTTAGCACTTTTAATTTGTCCTGTGGAAAACATTCTGGTGCTGATGTAATCTGTAATACTGATATTTTTAGATAGTACATAGCAATGCCATCTTACTTTATAATAAAAGAAAACCCAACAGATTTCTGGTTATAGTTAAGAATTAGAAGTATTTGGATATTATAAAAACACATATAATCACTCCAAGTTTAATGAAAAAAAAAAATCTGGCTAACTGTTCAACTGTTTAATAGCTTCTTGTAATGCATTTATTCTCTGAGATCAGCTTTATTCATTGGGTGTTTATTTATTTATTTATTTACTTGGTGTTTATACTGCCATAAATAAAAGGACTGTCTGGTCTTTGGTGTTTCTGCAGTGTTCTACAAGTATTTATGATCGTGTTAAAATTAACAGAAAATGAAGTTTCACCAGGGACAGAAGGACAGAGTTGGCAGGATGCTCCCTGGTCGATTTTGTTGCAGTCCCAGCCTCGGCATCAGAAGGGGGACAGGCCCAGCAGTGGCCATCAGGAAGACTTTGGAAATCATCGCACATCTCAGCGTGCACCTGGAGAGACATCTGTTTTTTATTTCTGTTGCTCAACAACTGTGTGAAAAAAGACTAACTTATTTAAGTGCCAATTGAGCACATACTCCAGTGTGTGCTTAAGTGTAAGGACACGACTGATTCCTACCGGGCTCAGAGGGATTCCTCGCGTGCCTGACGTTATGTGTGCACACAGGAACATGGGTGGAGGAAAGCCTCTCCATTCACCTTGATTTTGCCTGGATTCCTTAACTCAACCTTTTTGTGGTCTTTCCTCATTTTTTTTTTTTCTTATTTATTTTTGTGCTCCCCCAACTGCAGGGTGGCGTGCCGCTTGCTCAGGATGCTTCCACGAGCTGGGATGCGGTCCCCTGCCTGTTCCTGGTGGGGCTCAGTCATTGCCATCCGAGGGGACAGACACATGGTGTGAGCAGCCCCCGGGCAGCTACAGCAGGAACCCGCTGACAGCAGCAGTACCGTATGCCAGCAGCACCACCCCAGCACTATTCACAGCACGGAGAGAGGTTTTTTAAGGCATTTCTGTACAAACTCATCCATGTGACGTCTTTGTCTTCAGCTAGGTTATGCTGGCAAGGAGACCTGCCCCGAGAGTCTTAACAGGGAGTTATGGAGTACTCCTCAGCTCTCATATTTTTCAGCTGTGCTCATCTCCCGATTGCTAAGAAAGCAGATGATAGGAGCATTGTTTTGTTTTTATTGGTAATAATTACAGTCATCATTACTGAAGACCATTCCAAGATGGAAAAATCTTTTGCTATTTTAGGATTGTGCAAGTATGTTTCAGGGTGACTTCAGACCAGGAATGTCTGAATTATCTAAAGAAAGTGCTCTGAGTAAGATATTTTTAATCAACACTGTAAACACACTGTCTTCTCTAGCCAGCAGCGTGTGCAGTTCTCAAAGCGTGCCAATACTGCGTAAGAGAAAGAAGAAGAAAAAAAAGACCAATGTGAAAATAAAACTTTTCCATTGCAACACAAAGCCTCTCACACTTTCTGTAACTGAGGTGCCCTCACTGAGGTGCTGCCTTATCCAGCCGTTAGGGGATTCTGTGTGAAAGAGCCCAGAGACAAAATAATGCTTCTCGACAGGTTTCAGATGATCAGAGGATGGCAGAGGCTGGCAGGGCGCTCTGGAGCCCACCTGGTCCAGCCCCTGCTCAGGCAGGGCCACCTGGAGCTGCTTGCCCACGGCCACATCCAAGTGGCTTTGAAAGATCTCCAAGGAGGGAGACCCCACAATTTCTTTGGGCAACCTGTGCCCATGCCCCGTCACCTGCACAGCACAGAAGTCTTGCCTGGTGTTTAGACAGAAGCTCAACGTTCCAGTTTGTGCCCAGTTTTGTTCCTTTAGGAAGGGAGAAAACAGTGAGTTTGCTAATACCGGTATTGTGAGGCTTTTTTTACTCACTCTTGTCTCTTGGCTCATACAGCAAATTTTATGGAGGAAAGTAGTTCTTTAAAAACAGGTACAGCATCTTGACATTTCAGGGCTGAAGCGGAGCTTGGCAGAGAAAGCATGGACTGGAGCCAGGCTGCTTCAGTAGATCCTACCTGAAACTGGTAGGATCACCCTGTCTGTAGTAGTGCATTTCACCCAAGTGGAAGCTTTTGTGGCATTTATCCCAGTGAAACTGAGGTAGAATAAAAAGATAAGTGATGCATTGTCTGTTGGTTTGACAAAGCAGAACAAATTCTTTTCTTCCAGAAGATGATGAGATATTAAGGGCTTTGCTTCTTATCATGTGTAAACACAGGCTTTGATTTAATGGATTCAAAACTTATTTGTTATTAAAATCAGGCCAATTCTCTCTGTTGATGGGGAAGAGATTTTTTTTTTTTTTTTTTTTTCTCTTTTCACTTTCTGTTTGTAGTGGATTTTCATATATAAGGAAGTCTTTCCCGGGGCAGGCATCACAGAAGTGCTCACCAGATGTATTCCCTCACCAGCCTCACAGAGCAGCAGCATGGGCCGTCACCCCACCAGCACAGAGAGAAGAATTTCAAGTCTTTTTAGCCCATTTCTGGCCTTTGTCTGGGTACAAGTGGGTGCCCAGGCTGTGTTAGAGGAGACAGGGGGACAGAAGGGTGCAACGTGGAGCAGCATCCCAGCTCAGGCTGCCTCCTGATGGCAGACCAGGCAGTGCTCCGTGCCCGCAGCAGCCTCTGAGGCCACACGTCTGTGGGGCTACTTAAATATAGCTCAAGCCTTTCCTCCGTGGTGCGGTCCCCATCTCACACTGCAACACAGACTGGGTGATGGCCGAATGTGACCCTTGGGAATAAAAAAAAAGGGATCCTATTATAAACATTTAATTTTAGGCTCTTCTGCCTTAAGTAAAAACGGCCACTGCAAGTTACAAGGCCATTTCCAGGTGAGAACCTTCTTTGAAGCTGTGGCTGTTGTATCTTGCCTAGTCAGTGTTTGATGATTAAGGGGAGAGTAGTGAGGGCTCGTCTAAGGAGCCCTGCCTGCTGACTGCCTGTGCATCTCCAGCGCAGCAAGGCTGACCTCTGGAGAGCCTCCACATCCCACACTGCCCGTCTTCCCCAGGCACAGGCAGATGCAACAACTCCTGCATGTGCTCAGCTCCCCTCCTGCACCTTTGTTGCTAGCCTGCAGAGTCCAGCAAGATCATCTTCTGAAACGCAGCAGCTGGCTCTGGTGAGCTGTTTCTGGAGTGCAGATCGCTGGTGACTCATCTCTCCTGAAGCCCATCGTGCTGCACTTCTCCTTTGACAAGTCATTTCTGTCGCTCTGACCGTTGCCCTGTTCTCAGGTTTGCTAAGCCGGCACAGCCAAGGAGACACTCCTCCCGAGGAGGGATACAAGGGGCGCGCAGAAAACCAGTCTCAGAGGATGAACATGACCCAACACCAACTTCAAACCACCCGTTCCCAGAATTGGCCATCACCGACAGGGTGGGCTTATGGGGAAAGCACCCTGGGGAAGGCGGCAGTGAGTCAGGTGTGCGAGAGGTCTCAGCCCCCAGAGCAGGGCTGCTTTATCGCTGGAAGAGAGCGCGGTTGTGGGAGGGGACGGAGGAGGAAGACTGTTGGCTATTAATAGCAAATATGAGTGGGAGCTTTGTTTTGAATGGGCTTATTTAATTAGCGTTGTGCAGTGCAGAAGTAAGGCTCGTGGTGCACTTCACCTGCTGAGGAGTCTCATCTTGTTCTGTTTTACAGCGCCTGGCACAAACGTGCCCTGCTTTTTCAGGACCCTCTTGTGCAGTGCTGCCAATAGCAATATTGGTCTACACAGTGGTTCTCCAGTGTCACGTTATATTTGTCCTTGTGTTTTCAGTACCTCAGAGAAACAAACAACAGCAACCAGAAAGCAGCTACTTAGGTCACGTAAAGCTAGGAGACAGCAAACAGGGGCAGGCTTGCTTGCTTCCTTAGCTCTGTGAGACATGGCTCAGCAGCTGGACCCGTCAACCCAGCTAGACATCACTAGCACATTAAATTAGTGGGATTATTTTTGAGGAAGAAAAAAAAAAAAAAAAAAAAAAAGCTCGGATGCTTGTGGTTATTATTTGCCTATTTGCACCTTGCTTTAAATAATTGCATGCGGGGTGGGAAATCCTCCTTTTAATGAAAGAAGAAAGGAGTACTCCGCAAGTATGCATGTTACTGCACTGATAAGCAACAACCGGCCCCGAAGGTAAGTTTTAGTAGGCAGATACCAGCAGCAAAGGCAAGGGCAGACAGCTGCCAGTTCAGACAGAGCTCCTCCTCTCCCATTAAGGTAGCTTTATGGGAATGCTGAGTCACCTGTTCCCTGCATAAAAGAGCTGGAGGAAAAGTAATTATGTATAATTTTCTTGCATTTCTTCTGCTCCCACACCACCATTTCGCTTTTGGAGCGAATCTGGCTGCGGAGTCAAGAGTTCTCTTTGTTGGAAAGCATTATAGCATTGTACCTTGGGCTAGATATGTAAAAGCCTGATAAGCAGGTGGTAATAACTCCCAGTCCGCTTCAAAGAAAGGGTAATGTGTCATTTCTTGGTGAGCAAACACTTAGTGCACATAAAACAGTCATAAATAGTTTGTGGAATACTTGCAAATAACATTTACACAAAAGCTATTAGTAGCTATGCCGGTGAGGCTCCTGCAAGCTTCCTCTTCTCTTTCTGACCTGCATTTAAGGTTTTTGTGAAGCTGTCCCTGCTCTCTCCCCAACCTGGGGGGTTCTGTCCATGAAGCCAAGCTCTCCAGCTGCCCTGCCAGCACCCCATCCCTCTCAGGTGCTGAAGCAGAAATCCACAGCTGGTTGTGGTGATTTTTAGCTCCCATCCCTCTAAGCAGCAACATCACCGCTGCTCCAAGCTGCTCCAAAAGCATCTCCTTAAAGCCCATGTTCATGGCCGGTGTCCCCAGGCGTCCCAGGACAGTGGTGGCATGGAGCATCCCACCCTGTCCAGCTGTGCCCCTGCTCCCCGTGTCCCTGGGCCAAAGCCACATGCTGCTGTGCCCCATGGATTCAGACACAAAGGGGAATGGGCACAGAGGGTAGCTCTGAGAAGAGCTGCATTGCCTGGCCTGTCACCCCATCCCTTCACTCGCATAATCCAGCTTCACTGTAGCTCTCCTGCCCTTGACCTAACAGCACAGCTATCAGCCAAAGAGAA
This sequence comes from Oxyura jamaicensis, assembly GCF_011077185.1. NCBI lineage: Eukaryota > Metazoa > Chordata > Aves > Anseriformes > Anatidae > Oxyura > Oxyura jamaicensis. Next base: position 37,009,417 of record NC_048896.1, read on the forward strand.
GGTCAAGGTGGCCTGTTATGTGGATTTTCCCCCAAAGTCACAGACTTTGTCTTGTGTTAGTCATGACGAACTGAGGACGTGACAAAGGCAAGAAAAGGCAGGTTGCTCAGAGGTGCCCCTCTTCCCTGCATTATTGGTGGTGCTGGTGAAAGGCATCGCACCGCCCTGCGTGCCCTGTGCGGAGCCCTTGTCCTTCTTCTCTGGCTTCCTGCCAGCCTGTGGATGTTGCTGCTCATGTGCTGTTTTGCTAGCTTGAAGGAAAGGCCCAGAGGACAAAAGCCACAGAACTTGGAGGGCTTCCTGAGTGTCCATCATCACTGGGCTCCTTTTAGCCTGGGGCCATCTCCCTTGCAGTGTTTATTGCAAACAGCTGCACGAACCATGGCAACACCAGAAATAGGCGACCATCTTCATCCCTCTACCCTTTCCCCACCTCTGCAAGCCTGATCCAACTCTTTTCCTCTCCTTGTTGGATATTTTCCCTGCCTCACCAGCAGCGCGGAGGAGCTCTGTCGGTCTCTAATCACGTTAGCTCTGAGCTGCAGTTTTTCCATTTTCCTGCTAACGTCCCCGAGGGATGCAAGCAGGCCCGTTGTGCTGGTGCTGCTCGGCTGTGCCCTCGCCTTTCATCTGTGCCTCAAAGGCTTCAAGTGAAAGCAGCCTGGAAGTGGGCGGCACCTGCGATTGAGTCTGCTTACGTCTGCCATCGGTGTGTGGAGTGCTCCGCACTGCTTTGCAGGGTGGCCAAACACACGATCCTCTGTTTCAGGAAGGAGGTAAATGGTGAACTCTGCCGCAGATACGCTATCTTTTCAGCCATGCACGGGCTGAGACACAGCCAGAACAATGAGCCTGGAACAGCAGAAACTTGCCTCTTCACTTTTACACTTTTCCGAATCCCACCCTGGGGTTGCAGAGGTCTGTGCCGATTTGCTCCCGTCTGTTGCAGCGCCCTTGCACACAGATAGGTTGCTGTTCCGTGCCAGTGTCTGCACTCGCGTCCACATTAGAATCTAATTTCCCAATTTAAGCTCGATGACACAACGGATTTATTCCTCTACTGTTTTGATTCAGCTGCAGGCCTGATTATAAGCGATTCGCCTTATAATAGGCAGGGGGCAGCTCCTGCCCTGAGGGGATGCTGCGGCACCAGCCCAGCCGGGGAACGTGCAGAGCCCCGCGCAAGCTCTGCTCACAGCTCACCCCTCACCACACGTGGCATGAAAGGAACATAAACAGGAAGCACAAAGCCACAGGAAATTAGACGACTGAAGTTTCACTGTTCATAGAAGCATTATTTTTAATATTTCTATTGCCATGCCTCGTGTCAGGAGAGAGCGTTCAACTTCTCACTCTGCTCAGATGTTGGGAAAGAAAAAAATTGGTCCCTTCAGGTGATGGGTTGTTTTCCAACCTGATTATCACAGTGTTATAACATGGTAACCCTGATCCCTATCTATTCACATCACGGGTGCTGAGATCTGGCCCCAGGCGCAGCTCCAAGCAGGGCGTTGGAGCACTGGCTCCGTGGCAATATTCGAGCCAATTTCTTCAGACCTGGGTGTCCGTGAAAGTTGCTGTTGTCACTGCTGTTGTGCCTGCTCAGGGGTCAGCAGTAAGGCACGCTTCACCTGCATTTCAGTCATCAGGACAAGGCTAATTACTGCTATTTTGTTCTGAAGTAAGGGGGAGAAGATATGAGCTTTGTGGCATTTCTCAGAGCGCTCATTTTAATCCTTCATAATTTTTTTTCATTATTCTCTCAGCAAAATTCCAGCATCTATGTATTACATAGATGAGCAGTTTTCTCCCAAATCCTCAGGCTTTACATGGTAAACGAGCCACTGATCTCCTCCTGCTGTCCTTGCATACCTCACCTCCAGGATTCCTTCATCCACAAATTCGGCTCCATCCCCTACCCTGCTAATTGAGGGACCCACTGTCTGTTCCAGACGTAATTGTCTTGCCATGCTGTAAATCAGGCAGTCTCCCTGATGATTCCTCTTGTCAGCAGAAAGCTTAATGTTGATAAAATATGAGTCCTCGTCTTCCTTCTCCCAGCACTTCCTCTGTGCCTGCTCTGTGCCCACTGTGGCCATTCGTCACCCAGGTTCACCGTTCCCTTCTGAATATAGTTTTCTGACTCAGGATGCCTCTCCTGGCTTTCAAGGCCTTTCCTGGTGCCTGTTGCCCAGCAAAGCCATCTCTGCTCCTCTGCTTTGTTCCCAGCTGCCACTCGCATTTGGAAGATGCTCCGGAGAGGCATCTTGCACAGCTCCTGGCTACCTTCCAATTTCTCCTTAAAACTCTTCATTGTAACCACAGAAAACCCCATGGCAGATTGCTGCCTCTTACACTGCCCAGCACCATCTCCTCAATCCCTTTTCTTTTCTCTCCAGACCCGCCTGGCCTGTGTCCCTCACTTGTGAGGTCTCTGAGACTGCAGCGTGGGAAGGTTTGGGGCTTCCCAGGAGGCATTAGCTCTCCTCTGCTCCTGCCCAAACTCACAGTCAGCCCTTCCCAGAGCCCTGCTGTTCCTGTCCCGCATGTTGCCACAGCTACAGCTGTGCCCTGACCTGCTCCATTGCCCACCTCTTGCACTTCTCCTTCCCCTCCGCCTTTTCCCTGCTTTTCTCCCAAGCCCCATCACGCACCACTAGTGGGACACAAATCAGCACTGACAGTTTACCTGCAGGTTTTTACTTCTGCTATTTAAGGCATTCCCCTGGTTTTATGGTTTTGCTCCTTTTTCCTTGCAGGTTTTTGTGTCTTGGCTCTGAGCTCAGCCTACCCCGTGCCTGCAGGATGGAGGATGGTCACCACCCTGAAGGCTTGCAGTGACCGTCCTCCCCCCTCCTTAATTTTCCCTGCTCCCTGACCCCTTCCCCCTTGTCCCACACCCCCTGTTTTGTAAGCCAGGCTGCTTCCTCCTTCCCCCCCTCCCTGGGAGCATTTTCTGAGCATTTTTTTAGCCACTTCCCCTTTTCAGGCTTGACGTGCACCCGTAGATTAACGAGCACGCAGCATCCTGGGCACACACTGGAGTAACCCTCTGCCTCCAACTGCCTGCCGCAGCACATTTTAATCTCATCAACAACTGCACAAACTATTTATAATCAGCTCTCTGATTACATTCCTAAGGTCAGCATCCAGCCTGAAAGACTCGAAGCGGCCCATACACTGCTGCAGAGCCCCCTGTCCCCCGGGGGGGCTCACGGAGCTGCTGCAAGGTGTCCGGCCTCTGGAGCCCCAGGTGCCACCTCTTCCTCGCTGTCCCCCCTCTCGCTGCCCCAACTCGTCCCACTGCATCTCCCCTGGTGGCTCTGTGCTGTGGTGAGAGGAGGTACCTTCGGGGAAAGATGATTAAAAATACCCATGCTGGCATGCCCAGCAGGTCAAGCCTGCGCTACGGTCTGCACACCGTACAGCCCAGCAAGGGGTGTTTGTATGCTGGCCCCAAGGGGAGCGTGGGCAGCCTGGGAGCAGAGCCCACAGCCACCCTCACAGCTCCCTGCTTGTCTTTTTTAGCCAATTCCAGCACAACCCCAAACCCTGGTGTTTTTCAGTGAGGTTGGGAACCGAGGCCCTCAAAAGTATCTCTCAGGGCAAGCAACAATTTCATGTGGGCTGCAGAAAAGACTGTCCTTGTCCCTTTGGCCACCCTCCTCCTCCTCCTCCTCCTCACCACCCCTGCAGCAAGTACAGCTGGGCTGCCGCTGCTACTCACCCTAAACCTGCAGAAACCAAGCCCAGCACAACAAAAGGAAGCCATCCATACCACTTCAGCTGGCCTTAACAAGCAGGTTGCCATCAGGTGAGAGCTGTGGTCTTGGGCAGTCCCATGTGGAGGTGGTGGCTCCTGGGATGGGGGTGAGGCACATCATCAGTCCCAAAGCTGACCCAGCCAGCTGAGCTCATGAATCGTCTCCCTGGGGTGTCTCGGCACCATTTGGGCTTGGCTTTAGAAACCCATGGTCCTTTGGAAAAGTGCAAAAGCTGCCTCTTAGAGCTGGTCTACTGCTGGACCAGAAAGCCCCAGTACAGCAGGGTGCCAGTCAGAGAGGGGTTATACATCACATACAGCCCTCAGGAGGACAGCAGGCATAAAATACAGTGAGAAGTGAAAGCAGGGGGAAGAGTCTGGTTTGCATTTTGCAGCTGGATGCTTTCCCTTGGTAGCACCAGGCAAGGAAGGCACAGGCCCCCTGAGAGCAGCCCAGCTGGAGACTGAGTGGTGCTGCTGCCTTCCCTCGCTGCTTCTCGGGTCTTCCACACATCTCAGGAGACATTTTTCATTATAATAGGGTCACGTAATCTTATACATGCCCTATGGTGGACAGGCAAAGGCTAACCAAGAATTAGGGACCCTCAGGTGAACATATGTCTGCATTAAATGTCAGGCCTGAGGCCTGAAGGGGCCACAGCTCACCTGGGGTTGCTGATTGTCTGCCTGAGGTCTTGCTATTAATAAAGGGCACAGAGAGGGCTGCACATGTGGGGCCAGCAGCTCACCTGCAGTCTGGACAACAGGGCCAGGAGAACTGCCATGCTGGGCACAGGAGCCAGCCGGGGAGGAGGAGGCATGGGAGGGCCCGGGGCCTCTGCAGAAGAGCCGCTTTACCTCGTTAAGGCCTACTGCTAACGAGGCAAGGTTTATCTCCCTTTAGCCAGCCTTTCTGCACATTGCCATGCAGGAGAGGTGTGGGCAGTGCGTTTGAGGAAGCTGCTTTCAGCTGAATGGGATTAAAAGGGAACCCAAAGTGTTCTCATTTCGGTACCAGAAGTTGAAAGGGAAAGAGGAAACTCTGGTGTCTGTTAAGAAGGATCCTACAAAAACAAATTCCGCTGTAAGGCAGCTGCCAAAGTTTAGTTTTAACTATGGTTTTTTTTGGGCAGAAAAGTGTAAACTGGACAGTGCTGGTGGTTCCCACTGCTCTCCTTAGATGGTGGCAGGGTTATTTCTTAATGACCATGAAGGGCTGTGGTAGTACTCTTCATCCAGAGGCTCACCCTTACATCAGATACTCTCAGGCCACGCAGTTAATATTGCTATTTTATGCATATGAAAGAAAACTTGCTACCTGGTCCTTTTTAGAGGTAATGAGACAACTTTGAACGGCCTGTTTCCATATACAATCTAAATCCAGGAGGGCCAATTATACCATCTAGGTCGGTCTACTAAACCCTATGCTACTGAATTTCACCAGCTGAGTCCACACAAAGCTCATCACCTTCAGCTAGACAGAAACTTTGTGGCCTTGCGTGTGCAGCAAGCAGGGGCAGAGCACCATCGCTGGCCAAAACAAGTCCTCTGAGCTTTGGGGGCAGCAGCCGTGAGTTACTGAGCCCGATTCAAAGTCTTGCCTTCCAACACTAAACAAAAAAAAATACTTCTGGTAAATGAATACTGTGCATCTTTCTTACTTCTGAGGCACTTTAATTATGCGACTGACTTCACGACAGAACATTTTGGTCTCTAGCAAGGAAAAATAAATGTTTTATTTGGTTGGAAATGTTAGGTCTTAATTTTAGTTTTATAGTCATCCAGGAAAGTCCCAATTACAGAATTAGATTTTGAAGGCTCACAGACATAAAAAGGGTATCGGAAAGCTTACAAAGCAAGTTTTCCTCTCCATCTATTTTCAGCAATCACCTTTCACGATGCAGGCAAAACAAGTTATTGCAACATCCTTCTATTTAAAGACCATCACCACAGGTATGGCAGGAGGTTTTTTTTGGTGGGATGCATTTTTAAATTATTAAATATTACGAAACTATCCATGCAACAGTGGTCCAGCACGCATCTGCAGTGGAAGATGCTTTGTGTTTGGGAGTGTCGTCTGGGTGGGTCTAGGATAGCAGAGACAGCCCCTTTCTGCCTTAAAACGAGCTGATTCAGTTCTGCTTTGATATGTGATGAGAAAGGCAGGGGGAGGTTTTCTTGGCCCTCGGTGATGTGATGTTCCCGTGTTCCTTGGGCTGCAAGTCCCCGGCAGCAATAAACACCCAGGCTGACAGCAAGCAGCCGCTGGGAGGTGTGAAAGGGTTGCGTCATGCAGGAGGGTTTCGGTTTTGTTTTCAAATTGTTCATTAATGTGAGTTCTGTGGATTATTGTGCTACCTACACTGACACCCCGTGGTGATGAAGCAGTAGTTTGTCTCTGAACCTTGATCGCAAGAGAAACAGTTGTTCTGCTATGACTGTCCTGCTGCAGACACTCACCAAGAGGAGCAAATATACCACCGAGAGGGAGTTTTTCCTTGGATTAAGTATACTTCCTTGCAGGGTATAAGGAGAAAACTCTTCTGCTGTTATCCTTTACTACCCATACTGTTAATATTTCTAGAAGTGATTTTATATGCCTACTGGCTGGCCTCAGCAGTAAACAAACAAATATAAGATTGCATTAACAAATATAATTTGAATATAAAAAGGTATTTGCAATTGAAAACATTACAGTATACGTGTCCAGAAAGTGAGCCAGTGTATTCGGGGTTTTGAATTTTTTGAGTTCTGTTTTATCAAGATAACTTATTTTTAAGCTATCAAAAAATAATACAAAGAAGCGTCGTGAAAGAGTGCCTAAGGGGAAGCTTGGCTGCATCCTTCAGCTACCTGAAAGGCATCTACAGCATCAGTGGAACCAACTCTTTTACCAGTGCCATAGCAAGAGGCAACAGTCACACACTGCCACTTGGGAGGGCTGGGATGGATGCTGTGAATGCCATGGGGGTTGTTTTGGTTTTACACACCACCCCGGTTTCACCTGTTTGACTAGATCATATTTTTTCAAGTTACCATGAGCTTAGTTTACAAGCTCTATCCAGACCTAAAATCCTCCTTGCCAGATGGTGTTCAAGGATGTTCTCACCTCCACCCCTTCCCTTCTCCACCTGTCTCTTTCTCTGCCCTTACGCCACACTGATGAACACCACACTGGGAACACCAGCCCTTGGCTAGAAACAACCCCAAAGCCTTCCTGGCTCCGTGGAGCAATTTACTCACCTGGAGTGAAACGCAGCTCTTGTACTGAGAGGAAAGGACAAATGGGAACATTGACTCTTTCCCTAAATCCCCTCTATACACCTTCCTAAATATCCTAAATTCATTGCAGCTTAGCTTTGACTTCGTTTTACTCTATTTAACACTAGAAAAGTTGTAGAACCATTTTTCCTTTAGGGATTTCCTTTAATGCAAAATGGGTTTATTGTCCATAATGACTTCAGTAGGCTAAGTCTTGTGAGACGGGACTAAGTAATAGCTCTGAGATGCAACAGTCTGAATTACACAAGGCTTCTTTCTTGTGAAGGATCCTGAAGCACTTGCTGGTGGTTTGATTCTAATACTGTAGGGCTCCAAAGGACAGAGTTGGGATTTACCCAGGACTTCACCACAACATAGTAAAGACGAGACTAGAGCCCGTACATCCAGCTTCAGCTTGCAAAAGCTGAGTGCGATTCTTCAATATCCTCAGGACCTGGGGATAGAGGAGCTCCTCCAGTCAAAATGGCTATTTTGGAGGAGTATTTGTGGGGCTGAAATACCTCTGCAGTAAAAATGGTGCCTGGATTTAAACAATGTCTGACTGATCAAACTAACTGCCAGACTCCTTTGCTTTCTTTAGCACTCTTTCCCCTGTGATTGAAACGCTACTGCTTTAGCTGGGAAAGAATGGGCAATTGTATACAGCTCTTAGAAAAACCACGGTGCTCTAAGTACTAAGCTTTGTTACTGCTTAGTGAACTTGTTTCTGTTTAATAAACACAGCTGACTTTGCATAATGCAAGGCTTATGCATTTTGGGACGCTCAATTTTTATTGCTGCTAATCATGGCACAGAAAGTTAATAGGTGGAGGCTGAGAGTTTGACTTGTTTTCTTTATAGCAGACTTCAGTGGAATTTATATTTCTTTTCACATAATGAAATGACTCCATATTACTTGGGCTACAGCATTCACATCACCTCTTCAGGCTTCCCTACGCCTGCCTTTTTGGGGGGAAGGAGGGACAGGTGTCAGATGAAACAAAAATGATCCAAGAGTGCAATCTTAGTTAATTATGCAAAAGATGGATGTGCTGCACGTTCACTCTGCTATTAATCAGCTATTTTAGGATATGAACACAATACCTGCCAAGCAAATTTAAAGGGAGAACTATATTCAAACTTCACAGATGTCAATACTTCATGAGGTAGAGAAAGAAGATAAATGAATACTTCAGGAGAAACACAATTCACGGAAAAGTGGGACTAAAGAGCATGAAGAAGGATTGAGAGCAGAAAGATCAAGACCTTTTTAAATCCAAGGGAAGAGCATACTCAATGGCAGGACTTCTTCACAACAAAAATACCCTAAGAATTCAAGGAACATTCCTGTTCCCAGTCACTCTGGAGTAGAGTAACAGAACTGCCATTAGCCACTTCAGACATCTCACCGTGCAGCTGCTTGTTGCAATTCACAAACTATACGAAGAATCCCACATATGGGTTTTTGTAAATGTTATTTTTTTAAGTATGTTTAACAGGGTCCTACTTGGTTTTTCAACAGAAGCATGAGTAATAAATCTTCCTGGAACTTAAACTTCAATCAATTAAGACAGACTATACCTCTCACAAAACATTTCTGAAAGAGACGTAGATGAGGTTCCTCCTATTCAGCAAGCAGTCAGAGTGCTTATCTACAACATTTAAAATTGCCTCCTCTATAACTTTTGAACCTTCATTCCCCATGTCTCCATCACTGAACTCGCCACCTGGCTGTAACAATGCTTTGAAGAAGCTTCCCTTCAACTTCAGGTATTAAAGTGGATGGGGAAGAAAAGAGAAAGCAGTGTTTTGAGAAAAATGGATGTAATTCAAGTTAAAATTAATTTGCAAAAACTGTCAGATCCTAAACAAATCATACATATAGAAAAACATTATACAATTGAGGTAACAATATTTAATTTAAGATAAAAAAATGCCTCTGGAAGCAAACATCATTTTGCTAACTTTGTTTATGCTGCACAATTTAAAGAGTTTTAAGTCTTGTTTTGCAAGCACCCTATAGTCATTTACCATTGTCTTCCTTTGTTCATCATAAGACTGCCACAAGCTGAAACATCACCACAACTATAATTATTTTTTTTTTTACAATTTACCAAAAGCTTATTCCAGAAAATTCAGTCAAAATCAAGAGATTTAAATTTACTATTTGTTAACATACTTCAGCTAAAGTCTTATAAAAGACATGAATAATTAACCCAATTGATAATAAACAAAGGAAATCTCTCCAGTACCGTATATCTAGGTTTTATAAAGATTATGTGGTATGTGCACAGCAGAAAGCAGACCTACACTAATTTATGACCAGAAAGAGGAAATCAGCCTACTCAGAATGCAGACTTCCTTTTGCACTGAATCTTGTGGCCTCAAATATGACCAAATTGTATTAGGCATCCTTTCCTAGGGAGCTGAAAAAAAAAAAAAAAAAGGCATTTTGGAAGACAGGTCCCTTAAGTCACTGAGCTTCAAGGCCAGAAATACAGAATTGTTTTGAAACAGATACCGTGTTGATAAAGTTACTTTACCCGATACTTCATACAAAGTGTTATAAAATATCAAGAGAAAGTTGAATTTATACTACATATGCTTCCTAATTGTATGTAAAAAATGAAATGACCATTTTCCACAGTTTGTTTCTTAAGTTATAAAATATGTTCAGGCTAGTTTATAACCTAAACTTCACGAGTTTTTGAAAAAGAAATGATGACGCTTATCATATTACCGTCATTAGCAAACATACCACATTCAGAATCTTCTTATTGGCAAAGATATGGAACCAAACTACATCTACAAGAACTGTTTCTTTTCCCTGCTCCTTCTGGGAGGGAAATGTAGCACCAAGTAGGTCTCAGTAAGTGATTTGACCTTTTTTCTGTCTCTTCTTCCCGATTATTCCAGATTAGCAGATCACTATTTTCAAATTTCCCTGTGCTTCAGCTACTCAGTTTTGCATTTCTAACATATCCATACTAAGGTTTACTTCTAATTTTTACTTCTAACTTTAAGATAGTTCATTATGCCACACACAGTAGTGAACAGTAATTCAGATTTAAAAGTGGTGTTCCATAGGAAAACAGTGTATAAATTACAGATAAAAACATGAACTGAGCAACTGCAAGGTGCAATTCTTCTAGCAACGGAAGTAAAATTCTTTGGTGAGCATAGAGACAATGCATGGAATTTGTTTCTTGGCATTAAAATCCGGCCGATTGGAGTAGGATTCGTATTCTGCCACTCTGCGATTTACACGTGTTAAAATCTGCATGAGTTCAAGTTTCCTTGCATGTTCCCTCAGCACTCTACACAGAGACTGAATAAACCAGGAGCCTTCAGCTGCATTCCTCCAGGAGTAATATCCTATGGAAGACAGAGACCAAAATGATCAGATGTAGCAGCCTCTGACATAGGAGAGGATAGCAATCAGCAGAACAATGTAACGTAACCAATAGCAGATAAGGTTTTAAAATAAACAGATAAAAACCCAAACCACTAATCAACTATCAGGTTTAATAGTCTCTTCCAATTTCAACCCAAAAGATTTTTCTAACCGTCTCATTCTTTTCTAATCTAAGAGAACGTTAAGTAGGTGGAAAATCAAAACTACCTTCTGCTCCAACAGCCTTAGCCATTAACCATTTATTATTTTATCATGCAATACACATATATGAAGGAACAGACACAGGACAGACAGAGCCAAGATGCAGAATGGATTTCAGTGACACTATCTTCAGGTCTACGTGAATGAATTGAAGATTGGAGCTTATTTCTGGTAACTCATGACGTAATGGGCATACTAAGGGCTCCATCACCACTGCTCTGCTTAGGATGAAAGTAGAGCTGACAGACAGATAATGTGCTAGTGTTTATCACCACTTCTGCATATACATCTTTAGATGTCTCTTCCTTCAGAAATAATAATACCATTTGTTTCCTGCTGTTATTTGCACAACTCAGATTAACTAAATTTACAGCAAATGAACGTTTCAGGGTTTGCCAGTGAGGAAGACATATAATCAGATTATTTTCTGTTTTTGTAGGAACTGAAAGTAACAACTAACTCAAAAGGAAATTAAATCAAAGAGAAGAAAAGACAGAGGGAAGAAAATCTGCATTTTGAAATTCATATTTTCAAACAAACAAAATAATCAGATACTGAATGGACAAAACTGTAAACTGTCATTTTCAGTATCAATACAAGCTGATACATAGATACGGTCTCAGAAACAAAGATTTTCTTTGCAAGTTTCTCACCTGGAGCAGTAGAATATGCATATAGGAAGTCTGCTTCTACAGGTATTTTCTGACACATCATTTCATCTGGTCCACTGTCTGCCTCAATACCAGAATCTAATTCTGTCCCTCTACAAGCCTATTTGTTGGAAAGAGTGGAAAATAAAATAAAATATAAATGAGAAAAAGGCAGTGATAACAATGATCAGAATACTGATTTTTTTTTTCCAGCTTCGAAGGGTGTTAGACTAACCAGACTCAGAAGAAAAGAAACAAACATTTATTTAAATTAACTACACAGTTTGGTTAAAATAGATATTCATTCAAAAGTACATTCAGAAACTCACTAAAATATTTGCTAGCATTGAGAAAGATTTTGCATTACCTTAATTCATAAGAATTTCAGCTATAACAAATGCTGCCTATCTAAGAGGGTGGACTGAGTCAATACCAAACCTGAAGAGCAATTTTAGGGATAATTAACTATTTGGTACTTGTAACTAATGGGAATTTTTTTTTTTTTGAAGTGTTCTTATGATTTGAAGATCACTGTTCAGTTTTACATCACCTGAATGAAGAAGAGTTTGGGTTTTCCTGCTAAACTTCTACAATTGTCACCTCTGAAAAGGCTCGTTAGTACTTTCAGTTCAAGGGGACCATCTGTACCATAGATGAGTCCTTCTTCACCATGGCTTAGCAACACACAAACAAAACTGCTTCGCTTACTGTGGTCTTCTTCAGAAACTTGGAAGAAAAGAGAAATACCATAACTTATTGCATTTATCCAAAAGCTTTGAACATTTGATATTTCCTATATGACAGAACTCATTAAATTAAGAACAACTATTCCAACACGTAGAAACCTCAAACCAGTTTCACTTCTAAAGAAAAGGAGCCAGCCTGCTTTACTTCAGAATTTTGAACACAGAAGTCCCTGAATTAAAGGTCAGCCCTACCCATTGTAAAAACACGGACACAGAACTAGGCCACGAACACCGTGAGGAGACAAAGTGAGTTGGCTGTATGATTCTGAACAGTGTCTTGATGTCCAGATGGCACACCTCGCTCATACAGTAGTGGTCTATGGGATCAGACTGATGGGAAGTTCCAGGTTTTGGGAAAGGACAGGGAAGACTTGTCTCTCTTTCCAGTCTAGGACACTTCAAGTACTTGGATTACATGGGAACTGGATGTAGCATAAAAGTTATGGCTGCTGGGGGACCTACGTACTAAAATTATACACTCTTCTCTGTTCTTGCCCTCTAGTATCAAAGTCTAGCATCATTATTCAGGCCTCTGAGTTTTGTACCTGAAGACCTTTAAGCTTGCTATAAAACATTTATAGATTTCTTTTTTCATCCTGTGGTATGTAAAGAACATAGAACATGTTATTTTGTATTTTGTTGCCTGAAACTGATGACCAAGGCAATTATTTTAAATTAAGAAAAGATACAAAAAAGAAGTTTATAAGAAGGGATACAAAAGGATTTTTTTTAGAGGGAACCTCAAGTAAATATAAGAGTTTGTAGATGAAAAATGTCCCCAAAACTGAAATGTTCTGTTCTAGAGCTTGCCAAAATACTGAATTTCTACTTTGGAAAAACTGAACTATTTTTTATTTTTCCTCACATGAAATGCACACTTAGGTATTTCTATAATCTTAAGACAAGCACTGCATCTAGAAGAGTCAGAAAAGGCTAGTTTGGGGCAATCTCTAGTCAGGCTGTAGTTTATATTGTACATTTGGAGGCTTTACACCACAGGTAAGACAGAAACCTGGAATCAGAGAACATGACTTCACTTTCAGCTACTGTCAACAGACAGGCGTCAAATTAACTGTGCCTGAAAGCCTTCTCTGTCACTAAAAGGCCTGTATCTGTGTTAGCAAATGTGCATATTTAAAAACTGGGATTGCTGCAGACTAATTGGCTGTTGGGAATAATCCCTGGAACACTTTCACTGCCGAACTGTGACCAGGAACAGTCCAGGAGAGTGCAAACAGGCACGAGCCACAGTTGTGCCAGAGAACCTTCCAACAGTTAACTAGAGCAGACTGCATCCCAGGGCTATGGGGCGCTTCCAGGCACCATTTAATTTGGTGGCCTAGATAGAGCCAGCTCCAAACAAAACAGGAGTAACACAAACAATAGCATGAAGTTCTTGCTTGAGATAAAGGTGTTCTGATTCACAAGTCAAACAAAACATGAGTTACTTCTGTTTTAGAGTAATTCAGTCCACACACTTGCATTTTGGCCCCTTAATCATAATATACCCCTTGGGTCGCACAGCTAAGCACATAGCACAGAACCCTTCTACCCAATTCTACCCAAAAAACAGGTTTCTTTCCAACTCACAGAGTTTCAGTGATCCAAAGGTCAGAAAATAAATCAGCCTGAATTTAAGTTTCAGCATGTTTTTCCATCCCTCTTTAGAAGACGAGAAAGGAAGACGAGACTGAGACAGTCATGGCACAAAAGATGGAGAAACAACAAAGATGAAAAAACGTAAAAACAATGACATACATGTTATCTTTAGCAATAAATCATGGGGAGATGTGAAATATCATGTAAAAGAACCATAGGAGAAGATATTTGAGGGCTAGAGGTGGTTTTGAAAACAGCGGTGGATTTAACATGCATTCATATCATGTGATAACTTACCGTTCTTCAAAACGTTAATAATGTCCCTGCATGACAGATCATTGCTAAGCTTGGTTTTATATCCCAGCTTCATAAAAACTTCTCTGACACTTGCAGCATCTACATCCGTACCTGAACGAGATGACAGTCCTACACATAAAAGACACATGTTATTTTGGTATGATGCTCCAAGACAGCCCAATTATTTTCTCTTATACCTGCATCAGTTTAAAATATTATTCCATTATTCCAGACCCACTCTAATAGAAAAACTGTGTTGCTATACATGCTCACCCCACCCCTCTCTGTATGTTTTGTAGATTTATCTATCACTTATTTTTATATTTACCTATCTATATAAAGATTGAGAAAAAAAAAATAATTTATGTAACAGAAGTCATGACTAAAAGGCAAGACAGACTTCCACCACCACCCATTTTTTCTCTCCATTAAAGCTATACCCTAACATGTTCCCCCTATGCATATTTAGATGAGTTCACTGAAATGAATCACACCCATTCAAACCACTTAACTTTAGAATGCAATCAAAACTGGACTGCATATTTAATTCTGAAGAATAATACATGCCACCAATTTAAATGAAATATAGAAAAATAAATAAAAAAATTCAAAGTATTACCGGTATCTTTCTGGAAGTTCTTATTGTTTATTATAATGCATTCTCCTATCTCTGGATAATCCATTCTGTAGCTGTAGTCTGGCAGAATTCCGGAGTCCATAGACTTGCTAGCAGGTAGGTTCATTCTGTACACAAATCAGACAACCTTTAAGTGTTACTTTCCATTCTCTCTTCACTAATTTCTAATATATGTAAGTAAATAAATTATTATTTTAGCAAAAACAGCAGAATTGGTAAGATTTGCTTTTTGATAGGAGTTATGTCTGTGAAATCAATGGATAGATCTGATTTAAGACAAATGAAGACTGTACTTGCCCAGAGGTTGAAATAACCAATAAAACTGCTTTATGCTCCCAAATAATAATAATAATAAAATAACATTTCTAGCTCTGTAAAATCCACAAACACACAAATAAATAAGAAAGGAGACATCTGTATTTCTAGTAATCCTTTGTGCAACTTGTAACAAGCTTAAAATTCAAAGAATCAAGGAAGTGTTGTAGCTAGAATGATAATGCCTTTGCACAGGAGAATACCTAACAGTGATTTAAGGAAACCAATGATCATAGAAGAAATCTTTTTAAAGCATTGTCTTTAAGTAGCTATGTGCCTGGAGGCAAGATAAAGTTTAAGACTGTAAGTGTAGAACTGAATTCCAACCAAAAGCCATATTACCACTGAATTTCCACAGGTAAATATTCAAAAGCTAGAAAATTATAAAGACTCTACATGTAGCTGTAATTTTGCCTCAACGTGCACCCCAACTACAACTACCCCAACTAGTTTGTAATGTTCTTAAATCAACTTTTCATTAAAACACTAAAAAGAACAACTTCAGAAACAAATCAGCTTCCCAGAGAGGGTGTAATTTGATCATACTGCTACACCAATGTAATGACTGTCACCAGGAAGAACAGGACTTCTTTTCTTCCTTTCCACTGCTGTAAATTCCCCTTGCAACAGTGCTTCTGCACACATAGATCTACAGCAGCTCAGTTTAAGCAACTGCACTGGCTGCTACAAGTTGCTACAGGTGAGCACTGGAAGGAGACCAAGGAAAGCTGTGAACATCCAGCACAGGGTGAGACAGAGAATTCTCTTTTCAAGCACAGCTAACTGTTCGGTAATACCGCTAAGCCAAATCTAACTGCCCCTTTAGTGTTTTCCTTTTTAGTTCCGTGTACATACATACGTCCTGTTTCGTCAGAGATGGTATATTTTCAGTGCCAGTATAACAATTTTACTATGTATATATATATTTATATTTTAATTATTACAGTTTTAAAAGTAAAGCTGTCAATTATGGTAATAGCATTTCTACTACAGTTCTCATCTTCAGCTGCAGCACAAGATTCCTCAACACACATAGTGACTTAACACAGCAGTACCTCACTTACCCTTTGGAACCAGGGAAAGATTTTGCATCTGCCAGATCTTCCCCCAAGTGTAGTCCATCTTTTACGTCTGCCATTGTGGCTCTCAATTATCAACTTGAAAACATAGGAAAACAGAAACATATAACTTAATCTTCATACAACGTAATAACTCCAGATTGCCTAATTTTTGTTAGGTTTCTTTAAAGCTTTGCACAGAGTGCCTTTTTTTTTTTAGTGTTACGGAGAAAACAGGAATCGTATCGTATAACAATACAGAGCAGGTCTGACAACCAAATTACAGAAGCATCAAATAGCTGGTTATTCTAGAAACAAAATTCCCCAAATACATTTTCAGTTTATCTTAGAAATGTACTTTAAATACAATATCACTGGGTTGAAAGTAGGTCTACGGTGCTAACATTGCCTGCCTAGCACCGCGATCTGGGTTCACTTGGCCTAACTACGAATCTTAATCTCTTAGAAGTTCCCTCTGTGGAAAAAGACGAGCCAAAGGGAAATTCAACTACCAAAGGGAAAATTTCCAAAGGGAAATCCAACTACCTGAGCCCTGTGGCACCACAGTGATCCAGCCCTAAGCCTGACCATTAGGCAAGGAGCACTAGTGTTGACAGGAAATGAGTCTTGAGCAACAATCTGTGTCTCCACAGCCAGATGTGGCTGAAAAGCAGAGCTTCTGATCCCCGGGCACAGGCTTTCATTGAGAAGAACACCACAAGTCCCCCTGGTCCAGCAGTGACCAACTTCCATGAGTTCCTGTGCCTCTTTCACCCAGCTCTCTCTGAGGCTTTTGAACAAAACCTTATTTTGAAAGAAAGCCTCCAACCAGACTAAAGCCAAATTCCGATGCACTTCATGCTGCTCCTTCAGGAGGAGCACTATGTGCAGAGGAGCACAACCCAGCCCTTCCACGCTGGGAGAGACAGGGAAAACCTCAACTTGTTTGCTTGTGTGTTCTTTGCCTGCCAACAGTAACGAAGACACACACCACACAAAAAGGCACAGTATCACGCAGCAAGCCCGCTATCTAAACTAGCCAGCAGGCGTAGTGAGAGCGGTGCTGATAGCCTCGATGACACGGTGTTCAGCTTCCGCTAAAGCCCAGCTATTTATGTGGCTATCTGGCACCACGAAGATCTGCAGCACCAGTGTTTAAGTACCTGGATCGCTGGTGTAAGCCAGCAAATAAATACATGACTACCTGAGCTGTGGTCACACCCTGTCTATCACATAAACCAACATGGGCTTCCAGAGACTCCCTGGAGAAAGACTTGGCTAAAGAATAGGGAAAGCTAACAACTCTCTGGCCTACAGAGATTGTGCAGAGGCATTAGGGAGGGTAAGCAGATTGTCAGGCTGCTTTGGGTTCACGTCAGATGGGCTCCAACCAAACTGCTGCATCCCTACAGGGACTGGTTTTAGTACCCAGTGGGTATAACACCGATGAACAGCAGCAGGCTCGAACAGGCAGAGACTGCTTTTATAACACAAACGTTAACTCATGTTGCAAACAGTAAGGAACAAAGATCTTCAACATTTAAGTGACCTTAAATAAACACTTATCTCCTTGCCTCTTTTGTAACCCTAATTTAAAATTGCTCTCCCTGATCCAATGCCAAGGAAACAATGAAACTTGCAGAAGCGGCTAGCAGAAACTACAATTATAGTGAATTACAGTAATTTGTTTCTGAAACATGTAAAATGCATTTTGCAGCATGATACTATAGAAGTATTTCTAACTAAAGCATTTGCAAGCCTAGCTCATAATCTACAGCTTCAGTTGTTTAATGAAGCATTAAAGCCCACTGCATTCTGCTGCATCTTGAGAGGAGCTTGTCCAAGCATCTGTACAGAAGCTGGAGAGATAACGAAGAAAACCTGAGTATAAAACAACAGGCATTTAAAATAAGTATGCTTCATTTTCAGAATAATCTGCAACTCACCTTTAACATCCACGGATTTCTGAGCACCTTAACACACCAAGCCGCCTGCACTCCAAAGAACAAAAGGCATCCACCAAGAGGTACCTGATTTGTTGCTAGGCACTAAATGCGTGTTTTCTGCTCTCAAGCTCCAGTCAGGGTAACAGCAACGCTCTCTGGAGGATGATGCTGACTCTAACTGACTAAGAATTGCCTCATCTCAGCTGAGGTAATGCAGTGATATCATTCTGTCAAGCAGAATTCACATGTCCCTGTAGAGAATGAGCTCACGGTATTTAGGAATAGGGAAAAAAAAAATCAGGACAGGGCTTTATGGATTTAATCGAAAACCATTATTCTGCTCCTTGATGTTCTTTTCTCTGAAAGCTTAGGTAAGAAGAGCTTTCACCTGTCAGGAAACTTAAAAAATAAATAAATAAATCAAGTAGCAAAAGCAAGCAATAGCTTTTCTTTAATCTAGCAGAGTATGTAATGCAGGTTTTTAGGAAGCCTATTTTAATGGTCTATTTTTCAGTATTAAAAAAAAGTATTATAATCAAACAAACAAACCTTATGAGACAGATACAGGATGTAAAGTTGATCCTACGATGACCTTTAGAGGCACTAAGTGGTTAAAGAAAACCACAGTGCTTGACAGAGGTCCAGAACTATGCTCAGCAAGCTATGAGAAATGAAGTACAGTCTTCCTGTAACCAAAAATGTATTTTGCTCTATACAAATAGTTGTTCCAATGTTTTATCATCTTCATATCAAAATAAAAGCAATGTGTTTACTCCATTCCAGCCTGGACTGACTTACTCTACCTGGACCTAATGAAATTAAATTCACTTTATCATATATCACCCCCGCCATATGAGAACTATCAAGTTTCTCTTTGAAGCACTCTGTCTGAATTTTGAACCCTACGAGACAAGTTAACAATACAGTGATGAAAATGCCAAAGCTTCTCAGACAAGAAAGGAAGCAAATAACCGAGTTGTCTCTAGTTACTGATACTGTCTTGAAATATGCAAGCCACAGTAGACAGACAACACATGTTCACTACATGTCAGCTGCGACAAAGCAGCGATTGAAACAGTGCTAGAATGCATACCCAAAACAGAAACCAGAATCATAAAGCATGCCCTCAAAGATTACAAAAGGGCACGGTTTTCCACCCCACGTGACTGCAATATTATAACTACGTGACTGTTAAAGACTGAAAGCAGATATTTTATGCACACACAGAACGCTGTGATGCTAACGCAGATATGCAAAATCAGTTATACGTAGTAGAATGTAAAATTACTGATAATTAGATGCTTAATAATGGAAGGAAGACATAGTGGACTGTACAAAAAAACTAAACAAATCTGAAATACAACATTATATTTCCTGTGTGGCGTTACACCACCACCAAAAGCTGCTACCCCCGATGAAAGCATGCCAGCATTGTGAGAGCCCTTCATGATTACTTCTGGCCTTCATGATTACTTCTGGTCTGGATGTGGCTGCTGGAAAGGGCTCACCCTGGGCCAGCACTCTAATCTTCCAAAGCCAAACCAAATTTAATTTATCATCATTAGCCTGCAAAATGAGTAAGACCTGAATTTATTTTGGGAGTTGACGGAAGCCTCCCTTATTCATCCACCCACACCTATTAATCCATCACCACTGTGAGAGATAACGCTGTGGAGCCTGACAGGGCTATTAGGGGTACACGTATTGTATTTGAACCTGACACTGCTGACCAGCAATGATAACTAGAGAACAGCAATCACAGCATGGTTTGGGTTGGGAGGGTCCTTAAAGCCCACCCAGTCCCAACCCCGTGCCATGGGCAGGGACACCTCCCACCAGCCCAGGCTGCCCAAAGCCCCATCCAGCCTGGCCTTGAGCACCTCCAGGGATGGGGCATCCACAGCTTCTCTGGGCAGCCTGTGCCAGTGCCTTACCAGCCTCTGAGAGAATAATTTCCTCCTAATGTCTAGTCTAAATCTCCCTTCTTTTAGCTTAAGACCGTTCCCCCTTGCCCTGTCATTATCTACCCGAGTGAGAGTCCCCCTCCATCCTTTTTATAGGACCCCTTAAGTACAGAAAGGCCGCACTGAGGTCTCCCCAGAATCACTGATGGGAGGATGAAGGCCTGGATTACCAGCACCATCCTTCAATCCACCGAGGCTGAGAATACCTTGGACAGGGCTTCCAAGTGCTCTACGAAGTTACCGTGCCACCTCTCGCCGTGAGCGCCCCAGGTGTGCCGAGGCTCCTGCCAGTCCTGCCGGCTCGGTGTATGAGCGCCGAGCACCGTGAGGACCGCACCGTGAGCCTGGCTCAGGGATGACTCCCCGCTAGCGCACACTCCAGCCTTTGTTAGGATCTGGGTCACAGCAGAGCCATTTTCCAGGCACGATTTAACCCGCTGCCCGCACAGCTCTACCCTAGTAAACCCAGCTGCAGCTCTAGCCCCCCTCCGCCTCCCCCTGGCTGCCAGCCCACCCGAGGGGCATTGGAGATCTTGTAAAATTCAAGCTCGCTCCGTCAGATCCGTGCAGATCCCCACAAACACCCCCCAGCCCGCACAACGCCCTGCCCCGAGCCCGAGGAAAACCCCGCCGACACCCCAGCGCTCTCCCGCAGCGGGGCCGCCGGCCCCTCAGGGGCGCCATGGCCGCCCCCCGCCGGCCCTGCCCGGGGCAGGCTCCCCATCCGTCCCCCGCCAGCCCTGCCCGAGCCCCGCACCTCACCTCGGCCCGGCCGCCGCCGCTTTGTCCGGCCTCGGCTTCCTCCCGTCCTCCTTCCCTCCCTCCCTCAGCGCCTCGCTGGCTCCGCCCGGGGAAGGGCGGGCAGGAGGGCGGGCGGCCCGGCCCTCCCGGCGGCGGCCCGGCCTGTGGCGGTGAGTGCGGAGGGGAGGCCGGGCAGGCGGCGGGGGGGTCCCGCATGGGGTCCCTCACGGGTGGGAGGTGGGCGGCCACGCGTGGAGACCGCGGCTCTCCCTGTTCTCTGCCTCTCCGGAGCGTGGGGTTACTTCTTGGAGGTCTGGTGCTCTTCTGGATGCTTCCTTGGCTCCTAAGTCAGCGTAGCCCTCGTTCCCTCCAGGTGGCTCCGGGGGCGTGCAAAATTCCAAAGGCGTAGTTAGAGTCCCTGTAAACACTCTGGGTCTTCCCCTCTGCTAATCACAAGGCCTTAGTCAAGGTAATTAGTTCAGCTTTTTGTGCTGAAGTATTATCAGGTAGTGACTTTGCTTCTGCTGCATCCCAAAGGGTCGTGGCCACGTATCCTGCTTTACACTGCCCGTTTTCCATTAAACTGCTACTATCTGTTAAATAGAATAATGAACAAAAACAGGACCTCCTTCTCTTAGCAGTGCCTGGATAGCCGGCCCCATCTCCTGCTGGATGTGAATTGCTATCAGGCTACAGTTGGAAGCAGTCTGGGCCTCAGAAGAGGTCTCCAATGTCCCCGCAGGAACCTCTGCAGCTTGAGCCTCAGGAGGTGTGCGATGTCCTAGCAGAAACCTTGGAAATCCAACCCCCGGGTTGGCCTCTTTATATCCCCACAGAAGTCTCAAAAACAGGGGAGACTTCTGGGTTATGCATCAGTGGTGCTGAGGGTACCAATAACTGAACCTCCTCCTCCAAGGGGGGAATTGAGTCAGGTAGCTCATGGGGCCATCTCCTGTTCTTGCTAAACCACAGCACCTACCTGGGTGGCTGACAATCCACTCTGCAAATACCCATAGGAAGATACAAACTGTGCTCACCAGTCCAGTGACTTCCCGTTAATCCCCAGACTTTTGGTGGATTCCTCACAGCCTTGTGCCATTGTGCCACTTGCTGGCCCCAGACTTTGTGAGGGTCGAAGCCAGACCCCAGTAAAATCACTAGGGTGCTCTTGGCCTCTAGCATCCTCCCCTCTGGCACCGATGCTGACAAGCTGGACGGAGCAAAGCTAATTTGGGGGTCCCAGCTTGGATGCCAAAAGTATTACCTGTAGGTTTGTGCCTGGTGCATCTATCCAATAAAGCGCACAGACTCAGAATCCCCACGAAGGTATTTTAATTAAGTATTTAATTATACTTCTGCAGAATGAGGTGCTTTCACAAAGCAAGCACCCCTCTGACTTGAATCACTGTTATTTATACACAGCTAACTTGTGAGACTATCTCTGGCTACTTTTCAGTGGTGGTTGTAGCTCTCCTACCTTATCTCTGTTGAGTCTCTGCATTCCAGAGGACCAGCGGGGGGTGGGACACACCAAATCCCACATTTGCATGCACTAGCATTTCAATTAGTGTGTTTTTTAATAAGTTAATGACCCTTAAGGAGCAAAAGCTTGCCACAGATCAGTCTGGAATCTTCCTTCAGCTGTTTTTCTCCTTGTTTTTTAGCTTTCGTCCCTTATCTCCCTTGGTTCTGCTAGCTCAGAGCCGCTAGTCTCCTTGTTTTCCCTGAGATTTCCGTGTTTTCTTCAGTTTAAGATTACACTATGGGTCACAATAGCTCTTTGAACCCGCAGACTAGTTTCAGCTTCATCATGAACTTTAAGGTCCATATTTCTTGGTTTTGAGGGCAATGAATTTCTGCCATACAGATATGTTGCTTGAGTCACGCAGGCCAGGAAGCCAATGTAAATACGCTGTTTTAAATAGTAGTTGATTTGCATCTTTAAGCTTCATTTTGAAGCAGGTGTGGATAGTGTTTTGTCCATAAGCATTACAGTTTTTTGAGTATGGGTTTTATTTTTTTACAAAAACATAGGGTTGTGTATGATGAAATTATGCCTTTGTGTTTGTCTTTTGCCTGTAGCAAGAGGGAGAAAATGGCCATGTCTGAAATGGTGAGTTCATTCATTTACCAAAAATAAAACAAGTCGAAGGTATAGAAATACAAGATGTGCTGTGTTCTCATCACAAAAAAGCAGTCTTTCGTCAAAGGGGGAAATGAAATAGCACATTTATTAAGTCATCTCCCCCAAGCTGTATTTTCCCAGTGTCTTCTTGCTATCATTCTGCTGAATTGAATGTTGGTGACAAAATTTCTTTCTGGCAAGTGAAATAAAAATAATTCTTCCTCTTGCTTCTGCTGGGCCAGAAGTGACCAAAACAAAGTGGGAATTTCCTGATAAACTCCGGAGTCTTATTAGTTGGTGTGTGCAAATTGTACATGCCCTAAATAGATGGTATGTTAGGTATAGTTGATACAGGAAGTAAAGTTACCATGGAAAAACCTGACACGTTAGACTGCTGGGAAGTCAAGAGCCAGTTGGACTTGAAGTGACAGCGACAGATCTCAGCTTAAAGTAAGGCCATCAATCTTCACCCAGGTACACATACCCTTCCAGCAGCTGTGTTTTTGCCAAAGAATGTACTGATCTAAGTAGGAAGCTTAAAATGTGTTCAGAATTATGGGAATTCTCCTTTACCTCCCTAATTTTAATCGTCACCTGATGGGAAAGTTCTGATCTAGGCAATGTCCATTGTGCTTTTGCACCCAGTTAACTTATAGCACAACTGACAACATCAAAAGGAAACTAAAGGTTCTGCTAGCACTTCTGAGAAATACTGGTTGCTGTATAATTTCACTTTTCGTATCCAAAGAAGGAACTAATAGGAAAGGAGTGGAGGAAATTCATAGGTCAGCAGTCTGATAAGATCTGTAGAGATAATATTTGACCCCTATAAAAGGGAAAAAATAAAAAGGCATTCCATTATTTAAGACTTGACAAAGGCACTAAATGATCAAAACACAGGCAGGCGTAAGTGTACCGTGGATGGTAATGTAGGTGTCCAGGAAACTTTTCTGTGGAAAACTTGGAACAGGATTCAGAGAATTTGTAATCTGGGCTTTGGAGCCCAGAAGGATATTTAAATATGTAAACTCGCCTTGTGGATCCATCTTGTTAAGGTTAGAACACTTTTACGGATCATTAAGTTTCATTTTTATTCTTCCATCGCAATGAGATTGTTGTTTTGAGAACAAGGGTTGATGAGCGGTTAAGCCAAGCAGAACAAAAAATGCACCTTTAATCTTCTTTACTTCTCGCTCCTCCTGCTCTGCTTCACAGTTTCTTAGCAATGCTCTCAGACATTTGCAGAAGTGCTGATGGGCAATGAATTTTCCCAGAAGATAGTTAATGACACTTAAAAGTAGCGATACGTGTGTTACGCTCATCTGCTTTTCTGCTTTACTACATGACTTTGTAGTATTTGGATTACTTCATATGACTAAGAGTTTAAAGGTCGCGTGATAGGAAGTACTGCATCACATGCTGTTTCGTGAAAAGAGATAGGATTGCCATTTGAAATTTGCAAGGAACTGTATAGAAGGTGAGGTTTTAAAGCGTGTGAACGTATTACGGATCAGTAACAAAGGTGAAAATAATATGAAAATAAATTACCTTCCAAAACTGCGTGAGAAGATTTAATGTAGAGAAGAGTATCATAGCAAGGTTGGGCACTGATTTGGGGTGTTGGATACTCTTAGTTAAATAAAGTGTGCTCAACAAAAATGGAATTAAAAGCAACAGTGGGTATAGAATATATTAAAAGTGAATCCCAAAAATTGATATTGATCTATTTTTAATTGCTTTAGGACAAATGAAGAGAAAATGGGAAGAAAGGCTGAGGAAAGTTGAAGAGCTAGCATCTCACTATGAAAGAAACCCACTTCCTGCAGTTTATAGACCAAAGCTGTCCCCCTTTCAGCCATCCTCTGTTTGGAAAATATTTTGTCGGCAGGCTGAAGCTTTCAGCTATGTAAAAACCTGCAAAGAGGTAAATTATGTCAGGTGAATGTCTCTGTGCTTCAGATACTTTCAAGGATGATCTTGATTAAAAAAGTTGGTTAACAGTGAAGTCTTTATCAGATTGCAAAATCCCTTTTTTGCAATCATGAGACATTATTTTTTATTTTTCTTTCCTGCCTTTGTAGATCATGCTATACTGGAGGTAGCTCTAAGTACTAGTTGTAACATAAGAATTGAGACGTGGAGTTAACCTCTAACAGTAGAAGTGTTTTTTTGGCAACATTGTAGTGATTATTTCCTTCTGAAGATAAGGAAGGTAGCAGGAGAATGGGAAGGAAGTGAATTGGGTAGGAAGAAAGAGGAGAAAATGAGGAAGATAAAAAGATTGACAGGAGGCAGAGACTAAAAGAACAATGCAACTCTACTGGCATCAGAGTAGCAAGATGCTGGGAAGTAATGATCCAAATAAATACGCTGTGTAAAATGTATCCTTTGTTTTCAGTTCCCTATATTTAATACTTTTCAAACTGTCAATTTTAAAGAAATATAATGCAACATATAATTTTTTTTCCTGCTGTGCTAGGTGTTCAAGTAATCACGAGTCTGTTTTCCTGAATGTACTTTCGCTGGCTTGGTAGTGGTGCTTTTTGTTTGTTTGTTTGTTCTGGTTTGTTTTGGTTTTGGATTTCTATTTTTAGTTTTAAATAACATAGAGTCTAAAGACTATTTGCTATAAAGCCATACGTTGCCATCACACCCATTACAGTGTTTGTTTTAGGACATTGTTCTTCCTCGCATTAGAGGTACTCGCTGGTGTTCAGGAAAAAAAAAAAAAGAGACCACTGAGAAAACAGAAATTATGTGAATGCACAGCAAAGAAAAACTTCACATTTTTAGTCATGTAACAAATGCTACTTAGGTCAAAAAAGGATAAGTGATCTGCTGCTTAGTTTCCTAATATTAACTAACCTTTGACCAAAGAAATGAATGTCAAATAGGAACTTTTGAAGAGTTTAATTAGTTTTCTGAATAGTAATTAAAAAAAAATAAAACCTTCAATGTTTTTCTTTACAAAGGATGTTCATGTGTTTGCCTTGGAAAAGAACACAAAAAATGGACAGAGGTTTTACCTCGTGACAACATACAAAGAGCTTTGGTTTTATTACATGTAAGTACTTGAAAAAGTACGCTTTACTTTACTGGGGGATAGGTCAGTCTTATTCAGAGTAGCACAGCTGTAAAGGGCTGCCCAAGGTTTGATCTTGGCCATAGGGAAAATCTTAATAATGCCAATCCAATCTATTCTACAGTGATTTCAACTTTCTTTTGAGCTGCAAACTGCTATTTTCTGTGAATTAAGGACCCCATCTACTGAGCTTAAATCTAATAGTAGTAGATTTGCTTTTACTGTCAGCTTTCCTCAGGGGATCTTGTCAACAAATGATGCAAACATATTTCTACGATTAGTCATATCAATTTAAATTGGTATTAATATAAATGTCCAATTACCATTTTATGCGTTTGCTTTTACATGGTGCAGTTTCAGGTATTGAAAATTGGCTGAACATTTTTTTCCAATTTTTGTTTTACAATAAAATACCTGGTTTTGAAGTAAAAGAAATGTAAGAGTCAATGTTTGCATGAACTATAGATTTTTTTTTCTCCATTTGAAAAGAAGATTAAGCTTTCTTAATTTTTAATTTAGTTGAAAAAAAAAAATCTATGTAATCTGACTAAGAGATAAAACATTGTGTAGCACGTGTGGGCTGGTGTTTGCAGTTGATAGGTATGCATAATGCTTATCATGAGTGGTTGTAATTTGTGTTTTTTTTTTTTTCCTTAGCCAAGGTTATAAAAAAACAAGTCTTATGCATTGCTATGAGGTGATTCCTGAAAAAGATGCTTGCAAACTTTATTTTGATTTGGAGTTCTACAAAGCAGCAAATCCTGGTGCAGACGGCAAGAGTATGGTTGCAAAGTTAATTGAGGTAAACTGGAACAGTCATGTAGACTAATTTGAATGTGTTGTTGGTTTAATATAAAGCCAAAGTATTTACCGCCTTATCTTGATTATTGTAGTAAAACGAATAAGGATTATAGAGTTATAGGGCATTTTTAAAGAAGTGAAAAGTACTGTGTTAATTAAAGCATGGGTTGCCCGTTTATACAAAAGGAAATACTAGCACATGATGGTTGTTGGAATGCTTGTATTCACTGTAGGTTTACTGTTATGGTTTGCAGATTGTTTTATGTGCTCTGCTACTTCAAAGCTGTCAAACTGAAGGAGTGTTTAGTTATTCTTCAGAATAGTACCAATAAAAGTTTATTTGGATATTCTGCAAATCATTTCCTTTTCTAACAGGTGCAATCATATATCAAGGCTTAGATTAATTCCTCCTAATGTTAAGACACCTTCAGATGGAATTTCATTATAGCTGATATAATTATGATGTAGAGAGCATCGGGTGACTGTAGTCATCAATTTTGACACCTAAAGTTAAATATGTTTGCTAATTATAAATTTTATTAAGTAGTGCAAACTTCTATCCTATTGCAAATTCATCTGGAAAACGAGACGCACTGCAACTGCGATACGTCAGAGATGGAAAATAAAGCTGCTTTTTAGAAGAATGTCTTCTGTTCCAATAAAATCTCTTTGCCAGTGGCCGTTTATTTGTGGGACATCTGGTGTCTCTAACTAGAACAGAAATAGTAAGATGAATGAGGTTACTTCTTCGTAAATAACACTTAGCTCATAAAGAACCTGCAGGGTTTTACTCCGTTGTGGGTCAGTTCTCAAATCTAGATACTCCTAGGCTTCGGAAGAGATCTTTGGATTTGCTGGTTGGGGAGGACATGAGATGCTATAGTCATAAACTTCCAAACTCTCAGGTTCTGAATCCCAGTCCTAAACATGAGTAATCACATTTAGCTTATAGCAGATTTTTAGAGCTGAACATCTATTGTCTTCTGCTTGTTTACTGTTCGTTGGATCTTTTAAAATGAAGTGTTGGTGTGCTAGTTCACTCTTCTATTTAGCCTCTATGGTAGATACTAGGTAAGCTTGCCTTAGAATTAATGTCACTGTGGGTGCGAACTGCTTTGTGGGGGGGGAGAAAAATAGGGATAGAGCCACTACATTAGACCTTGACCTGAAAAGCTGCTTACCTCATCACTGTTAGTATATTCAGTGATTTGTTCAATTCAGAAGATACAATATATGTCAAATTTCTTTAAAAATTTGCATATTGGGAGTTAATTTGAGTTACTTGTATCAAAATGAGAAAAAAAAAAGATTAAAAAAATGTAGACTCTGCATTTGTTTTAGGTTTTATAGACACTACTGTTAAAAATGCTAAAGAAAACAGCCTAATGAATGTTTATATAATTTTCAGCTTGTCAGCCAAAAGTTGAAAGAACTTTATGATGTTAACTGTTCAGCCAAAGACGTCTTGAATTTAGATTCCAGTACGGATGAAAAATTTAGTCGACACTTAATATTCCTACCCCACAAGACTGTATTTAAGAATAATATTCATGTTGGTAAGTATGTATTTTTCCCTTGTAAACTAGAAGTAAAAGGTTAAGTTTTGACTTTTCACAGAGGCATCTTACATTTGAATATTTGTTTTAATTGAATTACATGTGAAAACAACCATGTATTCCCAGCAAAAAATACTGTTTCTGGTTAATTTAGTCTCACATTCCTCAACTCATCCTCTCCTTCCTTTTTCTATAATTATCATTTGCATTTGTAAAAACATAACTTATTTGTGTCTCCGTGCTTTATTTGCAAAACCACAGGCAAGACTGGGTTTTGGCTGGGATTTTTTTTTTGTACAGTAATTGATTAATTTTCAGATTCATGTAAATCTTAACAATTAAAGTTAAGATTATTGACTCTAAGTACAGCTGGTTTGTGGTCTGCACAGGGTCAGAAAGTCAGGACAAAGATGGCTTCAAGCCACGAGTACTTACAAACATGGTTCAGAGAAAGCTGAAAGCAATTTTAGTTGTTGATGTAAGTTGGGATTTGATGGCACAGAGCAACTCCAGCACAAAAAATTGTCAGTTCAGGGTTGTCTTCACTACATTTGTAAAAAAAGTATAATAATACCTCCATACTTCACAGGAGCATTTTGAACATACTTTTGAAATACTGGAAGATGGGCTCTTTGCTTTTAGTTGTGTTCCAGGTTTCTTTCTAGCCCCGTAAAGCATTAAAGAAAATCTTACTCTTTCTTTTGTGTCTAGTCATTCTGTGTAGATAACACATGTACTGTTGAATCAAAGGGTTTGGGGTCAACACGTATGTGTTGCTCTGAGAAATCATATATGAAAGGTCTTGTCAACATGAACAACTGGAGGAGTAAAACAAACTGTAAGGAGAGGCTGGATCTTGTAGGTCTGTGTGCATGTACATTTTTTTCCCCTGTAATACTTGTAATATACAGACAAAGTTCATGGCCTGAACATCACCCCAAGGCAAAATTCAGATCCTTCAACACAAAGGCAACAGGATTTCTCAGACCTATTTTTTTAATGTTAAAAAACTATTTTTCATTATTAGGAGCAGTGCAATCTGTGTCCCTATAACAGAAGTATTGTTTGTTACGTGACACTGTAGCGACAGCTACGAACACAAAAGACTTAGGATCATTCCAATTTGTATTTCAAAAGTATGGTCTTTAACTCCTGTGCCACTAGAAAACTCTTATGTAATACATGGATGATAAATAATTCGGTATGACAGCAATTTTAGCCTGTGATCCCGATAACTAAATTGCATTAGTCAGTTCTCTCAGTAGAAGCTTGAACTATTTATTCTAGTCCATTAGCTAAGTGTTTTGTGTCTCCACTGTTAAGTGAATTTGACATGTTTACTACCAGACTAAAGCATGTATTTAGATTGTGTATGCATGTTCTGCCTTTGCCTTTTTAACAAACGTTGAAGTCATGGTACAAATCCATTTTATAATTGTGATATGTTGGTTAAATCTGTGTAAGATATCAGTAATATTACAGTCGAGACTTTTGGTGTGTTTGGGGTGTTTTAGTAACCTATTTGACAAACCTGGCTTAAAGCTTAGCTTTATTCTGTGTGCAAAATACTTTGCTGTAGTATATATCTAGAAATGCAGACAATTTCATAAAGTAACCTCACAGAATCTTTATGAAATATATCTATATTCTTTGATGTGACATGAAGATTCTGGTCTAATATTTAACTTAAAAGAGCTAATATATTTTTCAGGCACATTCAATTGTTTTTAAATTCATCATTGCAATGTTGGTCATTCTGGAAGATGAACGGTCATGTCTTCAGTAATATCATTTCATAAGCATTTTGTCAGGAGTCATGCACAAAATGATGGCTTAAAATTGAGATCTTGTCTGTCAGAGTTTGTAACTGCAATGGTACAAGCGTCAGGATGGGTAGGAGAAATTATCTGAAAGCCACAGAAGACCTTTGTTTCATTTTTGCACTTTTAACTGAGATTTTGGTTCAGAGGTTTGGCTAGGGAAATTGCAGTGACAGCCTATGCATTTCTGTTTCACTATTTTATCTTTATTCCTAATGAGGTTATTTTCAAACCAGCTAATTTCTCCGTTCTCTCTGTTCCCGGAAATTAAATTGCAAATGGGAGGATTGTGGCCATATGTCACAATTAATACGCACAGAATTGTTTATTTTCTTATGTTGGAAAATTAAAAAAAAAAAAGGTATAAGTTATTGCCAAGCATGGGTTTCGTATTTACTAGCCAGAAGAAGATTGTGCACTGGGCTGGTCTAAAAGGTTTTTTAAAAAAAAATCCCAGAAGGGAAAGAAAACCCAAGCAACTACAACCACTTCCATCTTGGCTATTTTGAAAATGTTTGCACAGGAACTATTAAGTTCTTTCTTGAGTCACAGAGTTACCTGTTTTTTTGTTTTGTTTTGTTTTTGTTTTTTTTAAGGTAACTTTGTGAGAACCATTTTGCAGCCTGCCATAAGGTTAATGGAGGGTAATGCTGCCTCTGTGATTCCAGAAGAAGGAGCAGAACGTGTTTTCCAGTGTTCTTCATCAACAGTTGAAGCAGATGGTTCTCTTACAAACCTCACAGCAGCTGAAGATGCTTCCAAAGGTTGGCCAGCTCATCAAGCAAAGGAAATAGAAACATCACACCATGGAGAAAATCACGAATTTTCCTTTCTAATAGTAAATGATAAAGAAGGAGACAAGCAACTTTTTGTGGATCTAGGTAAATATAACAAATGCTTTTAAGCTTGTTTAGGATGCAGCAAAAGTTAAGAAATGATATGTTCTTTAATATTTGATTACAGTTTGCATGTTGTCCCTACGTTCAGAATTTAATTCAAATACAATACATGCTGAAACAATGGTCATAAATGCTGTACTCGTAGGAATTTTAGATTCTTTGCCCTTGGAACTTTTTATATTAATACATTTAATTATTTTGTTCAGAAGTTGGAAGAAACTCTTGCCACACATCTCTAATTTCATTCCTAAGGACTTAGTGCACCTATTTTGATTAAAAGGGGACAGCATATATTGCATTCTAATCATTTCAGCTGAATTAGAAGCTGCTTGATTACAGAACAAGTCTTACAGGTGTGGTCTTTTGTACCAATACACATGTGAACTTGAGGCTTCTTCCGCTGTTTGGAATGGCAGTTGTTGGGTTTTGATGACAGAATAGTAGAAATTAGGGCTGGGCACTTCATGCCCTAGCTGTTCCTTGCCTATTCATGGAATTAAAATGTTAAAAATCTCGAGGACCACAACACCCATGGTCAAACTAGAGTTTGAAAGTTCCACGCTCCTCCAACACTATCTGAATTCTCTGCCTTTTGCCCTTAGTGAAGTGAAAATACCTTAGCACACTTTGCTACAGCAGCGTTTTATGTTCCTGAAGACTGATTATCATGTTTTTCTTCTTTCCTTCTCTGAAGAATCCCCATTACTTCCAATTCTTCTCATGGAGTGCAGGATCATTTTTACTGCTGACCTCTTGAGTATGTCTGATTTGTTGTAACGTAGTCCCAAAGCTGGCCTTTCATCAGGCTTCTCCGTTACTGATTGAGGACTACTTTCTGCATCTACTGTTAAAAAATTCAATCAAGCATATAAGTGAATGGAAATTAAAGAAAAACAAACTGTTTGTTGTCAATTCACCTGTTAGGTATTTGATATCAGTCCCCTTAGATTAAACCATCAATATTTATGCTACCCACGTTACCACAAAACTGGAAGTCTAAAATCAAAATAGCTGGGGTACTGAGTTACTGAGGGTGCAGGCATAGACAGGGATGTGACTGTGTAGTTTGAGTTCTTTTAGTTCCTTTATCTTCATGAAAATTAAATGCAGTCTACAAATAAAGCACCCAGCGCTCCAATAAATTCTTAGGCAGATTAGGCAATGTTTACTATACTTTTAATTTTGTTGTTTGTTTCTGAGACTGGAATTAAATTTCCCAGATACGCTTTCCTGCACACTTCAGACAAGCGGTGTCTGCTATGCAGAAAACAAGAAGTTTGATGGATATGATGTCATTTTGGATTAAAATGACTTGGTAGTTTTATAAGCTTAGTTGTATTTCACAAAGTTACTGTGAAAGCACGATTTTTTTTTTAATACTGAAGATAAACCTTTGGCAATGGTAACATCAGAGTGATGCTGACCTAGATGTATTGGGTGTCTTAATTCTGTACTATGAAAAATAGCCATGTTTGCACAGCCTTGGCTGGCTGCATTTCTTCTGTGGGAGGTGAGTAGAAATCAGTGATAGTGTCCATTCCTGAGGACCTTAGTTGGGTCTAAGAAAAATAGTTTAATTTACAGACACTAAGTATCTTAAATCCTAGCCGGTACAGTTATGTTGTGAAATATTTGTTTTCCTGTAGGAGTTTATACAAAGAACAGAAATTTACGGATGTATAAATCATCAAAAGCAGGAAAAAACGTGATTCTGACAATAGCAGAGGATAATAAGTTTGTCCCTGCTTGTGAAGAGAATGTGTCCTTGGAAGAAGCATATTTTCTGTCCTCTTTGGTCTGCAATATTAGGTAATGATTTAGTTCCAGCAGAGTTTTAAATATTTTTAAATACGTATTTCAGCGATTTTTCTCCCCCAGCAGTTGCGAATAACTGCTATCAATGAGGAGGTATTCCAGGAACATTGTTACAGTGTAACTTAGGAGTTACCAGCAGAATTATTTTGGTTTTGGAGGAAAAAAAACAAAAAAATCTTGGGACTCAATTTTCTTCTTTAACCTACCTTTAAACATCCAAAGTCTGTTAAAAAGTAAAAAGGATTTTTGTACTTTTCCTTGTGCACCAGATTTCCCATACGTTACAGATACCTCCTCAGGTTGGTGATGGTCTCATAAAATAACCTCGGTTTTCTTATCTATATATATATTTTTCCTTGTACTGACTTGTGGCTTAAGATGTAATTACTGTAATTAGTAATCATTGCAGCAGAAAGGTTAAAATAGTACAAATCTCTGTATAATATTTTTATTCAAACTGATTTTTAGTGACTTCAGGTTTTGTAAAATGTTCATTTTCCTGAACTGGTGCTAGTAGCCTGATAGCATGCATAATGTAGCATATTCATATCACAGGTATCAGCTGAGTCTGATGTAAATATGGGTGAGAAATTCTGCTGCATCGAATTTAGGCCTTCTGTAATCAGCTGGCTTGCAGATAGCAGCATGGAAAGAAAAAACAGTTCATTGCAGACAGGAGAAAAAAAAAAGAAGAAAAAGAGGTTGAAACCTTTCAAAGGGTGTATTTGTTTAAATATTGCATCTAGAGCAAATACTGTAAGAGTGTGGAGCAGGAGTCTTTAAATGGCTCGTTCCTGGGATTTTTGCCAGGAAAGTTTTGCTTGTTTGCAGGAGGAAATCCTGCCCTCTGCTGCGCAGTCAGAGGAAACTGTGAGAAAGCACTGCAGGGCTGTGAGGTAGCAGCATACCTACTGGCTACTGGATCACAGCGTGGATGAGGCGAGAAGGGCTTCTCTGGAGGCTGCTCTCCTCAGCTACTCTGTTGTCGTAGCATGCTGTGGTAGATGTTGTTATGCCATACTGTACTGTGCTGTAAGAATCACACATCTTCCTTTGCCTTCCCTGTTTTTCAGCTCTGAGGGTGACACAAGAGTTCTGTCATCTAGCTTTTCAGAAGAGAGAAGAACATCTGCTTTTTTAAACAGTAAAACCACCAGAAGTGATAGAGGTGATAGAAGTGATAGAGCAAGCCTTTTCTCTGCCATATGGGGGGGAAGTATGTTTAATTTAGATGTGCTGTGACTTACACACCTGATAGCGTGTATGAGGGCCTTTCTCCTGCTACATTTCTGAAGGAGGCAGCACAGGGATGTCCTGATGGGTGCTCCACAGTGCTTGAATGTCCCCTCCTGGTCCCAGCTTTGATTTAAGGACCTGGTGTGAATGGTATCTATGGCCTATATATCGTGTAACAGCATGCAAGAATTATGTTACTAAAATTACAAAACCAGGATGAATGTGCGGCTTTTGTTTTGACAGAGTCCATGGAAGGTTATCAGGTTTCACCATATCCAGAAATCGATTATTTTGTTCGTTCTTTGGTTAATAAAGATGGAGTGCAAGGAGGTAAAAACCGCGTTACTATTTACAAACAAATAGTCTGCAGCAGTAGTTTTTAAACAAAAAAATATTTTTTTCCAGGGATACGGCAATGGAGTTATTTCTCTCTGGAGGAAATACTTGTGTATGATATTTCTGGTTACCGGTGGTGTGAAAATATTGGAAGAGCCCACAAAAGTAACAACATAATGTATGTTCGTTAACTGTTCAGTATTCATTCTAAGTTCAGTTTAAAACAGCTTTTTTTATTTTCCTGCTCAATTGTAATTCTATAAAAACACTGAAAAAATCTTATGGATAGAATAATCATCTGTTACAATTACTGCTATCTTACTCTGGGTGTGCAGTGCTATTTTATCCTTTTTTTCCCAAATTTATTGTGATACAAGGTCTTGACTTCATAGATAAGCCTGAAGCTTATTGGAAAAATGACAGACTATGTATGAAACAAGTATGTATTAAGTATGCCAGTGTGAAACAATATCCATAGTTTGGGGACAAACAAAATCTCTTCATTTAGCATCAGAGTTTCACATTGTATATATTTATTTTCTTTACATACTGCTACTAAACCCAAACTTATTTCATTTTTAGGATTCTGGTAGACCTAAAGAAGGAAGTCTGGTATCAAAAGTGCCACGATCCAGTCTGCAGGGAAAAAAACTTCAAATCACAAAGTATGTATCTTGTTTTCAAAGCAATTATCCTTAATACTTTTTGGAATCTTAACTTTAATTAAACACCTTCTCTTTGATTTAGGCTTTCCATTACCACCTGGGATATGTCTGCCTTCTCTCTTCAAAGAGGTATGTGCTTTTGTCTTATCAACATGCGAAAAGCAAAACCTTCTCTAGAAGTCACTGAAAATCCCTGCTACCTCAGGTAGTTTGTTGAGCTTCATACAGTAATTACACTATCATAGAGTAGCTCCGCACAGCAGCTCTGCTGTTGTGGTATCGCCATATATTCATTTGTAAGTTCTCCAGCAGCAGATCTAACACACACACAAAAAAAAAAACTGGCAGCCCAGAGAAAGCTAGATTACTAGAATAGCCTAACTCCACCTGGGACTAAAGATTTTATTCCGTCTTACTCTGGACCAGCAGTTCCCAGTGTAAAATCTGCAAGCCCACAATAGGCATAGCATGAAAAAACGACCCAAGTAAACCTTTGCTGTGCACATTCGACTTCATACGGGGTCAGCTAAAATATAAGTGTTCCTGGGACACTTGTGTCAGTCAAAATACTCTCAGTCAAAGTCAATTTTAAGTCAGTGACCCTCACATTTGAAGTTCACTTAATTGAATTTCAGTGTATAAAAGCAGTTACGTTTACCCACAGGGGCAGAATATTTGAACTGACCTGATGCTGACCTAGATTCTAAGCACTGTTCCTAAGTTTTTCCACTCAGTGGGTATTAAGAGTTGGCACTGCTGCAACTGCACTTTTAAAATTTCATACTCTAGAATGGCACATTAAGCTGTACTTAAGCAAAACATCAATAGCTATTAGCATTATTTCATAGCAAGTGTGATTTTAAATGCATTTTCAAGTCATTACACTATCTTTAGATAGACACTAAATTAAGTTTTAACCTTGTATTACTTTAAAAATCTGTGTACAATAGGCTATTTTTAGTTTGCTGGAAAAACAATAAGTTCCTTTTCCTATTGAAACAGGCTTCCATGGGTAATGTGGCTATAAATTAACACAGTGGAAAGTCGTGTTAACCAGCTTTCTATAGTATTCATTGTATGTGACAATTGCAGGAGTTCAGCACTAGTTTCACTTAGAAATATGGAAAACATTTTAGTGTGTAATAAATAATATGTTTCTAAAAGGAAGAAGATTATATGGTAACAGATCAATGTGGGAACACGGAAGAAAAAGCAAAACCCCAGTCTAACCCTGCAGATTTATCAAAAAGCTCGGTATCTCTTGAAGAAAGCATGTCTCAAGACTTCCAGTTAACAGACACTGAGTGGGACAATGCAAGCGATGACGCCTGTTTGGTAGAAGCTACTGAAGATGTGGAGCTAGCAGAAGCTGCAAATGACAGTCTGGATTACGGCATGGAAGACATTCCTGATGAAGTTCTTTTGGAAACTTTAAGGTCACAAGACATTTGCAACAAAGATGACAGCTAATCAGAAACTTGGCTGGCAAACAAACTAGTAGCAACAAAGCTTGCTCTAATACAACATGTGTATCACATGCCTTCTGTGAAAGATACTGTGCTGTGGCTCAAAAGCCCTCTTTGAGAGCTGTTAAAGAACTGACAAAGAACTAAAAGCATCCTTGCAACTGGATAACCTTAAACAGGCATGAAGAAGGTTACACTACGGCTAGAGAATACTGGCCTGAACATTTTTTCATGAAGGCTGCTTCAAGGAGTTTAGCACTTCTAAGACTTACTGCTGTGTGGTTTCTATTTTGTTAGCTGTTTGTCCAGCTTTTACTGATATGACAAATAATACATTTATTCACTTCCAGAAATGGGATGAAATTATTTATTTCAAATACAAATTTAATAAAAAAGTGTTTATCACTAGTTCATGTGTTCTCTTTGTAAAGTATATATTGTGTTCAAGATCACATTACTTAAATAACCCAAGATTAAAAATCATCTTTGACAGACCATAGGAAGTTTACTACCTTAACTGGAATTGGTATTTCATTCATTTCATTGACACTAAGTAAGCTCTTATACAAACTATTTGACAAGATAGAATCTATGATGAAGTCACTGACTTCATAAATACTGAAGACAACAATGATTAAACAAACTCAAAACAGTCCATTATAATAGTGATCACTTATTGTCAAAAAGTCTATTAAAAAGCACTTAATCTTTCTCTGATACCTTTCGTCTTTGTACGTCCAGAGCATCCTCCAGTTTCCTATTAATATTCTGAAAGTGTCTTTCTGCTCCTAGAATTCTCCGTGATTCCATCAGCAGAGCAGGTAGGCTGGAAGTTCCATACTGTTGTTGTTAAGGAAATAAAGTTACAGAGCAACATTTTTAATCTTGGGGAAACATAAATACAGATACATATGTGATTTGTTTACTATTCCTCTGCCTGAAATTGTGCAATGCCTCTTGCAGAAGTGAAGAACAGACAAGTTTAGATAATCTTTAAACAAGTTGATTGAAGTTGATTACTTGTTTCTCACTATTAATCTTTCTTCAGTTTCTATTAAAAAAAGCTAGACCTGAGGACAAAAGTTACATTTATGTCCTTTGAATTCCTGACATAGGCAGAATCAGATATCAGAATTTCTCCAAAATACCTGTTTCTAACATGAGAAAAAAAAGAGTGGGACTCTGGACTGCAGTTACAATAGTGATTCTCAGGTTGGTTCCATAAAAACAGCTAACAAAACACTGCAATTGAATGTAGGCTAAACATTAACAGAAATACCTGTCAGTCCAGAAAAAAAAGGGGGGCTGCTGATCCAAAACAGTTCAGAAATGCACGCAAAAAAGTGTACTCACTACCACTTTTTCTCTTGGGTTTTCTTCTCTGTAATCCAAGTAGTCCTGCTGTAGCTCCTTCAAATCAGTGAGGAATTGAACTGCTTGTGTCAAGGAAGATTTCCTCTCCTGTACCTCAGCATATTCTCTTTGTAGTTTTACCAGTTGTGATTCAGCTCTGAAAAAGATCAATGCTTTGATGTCTATATCAGAATATTTATTTCATGACTGACTGTGAATGTATTTCCTCTGAAGACGACTTAAGGAAAGGTAGGTCAGAAATATGAAGCATAGGTTAGTAGAACATACTGTTTCAATAGAAAAAAAGTAGTATATTATTTAAACTAGACCACTGGTCAAAATCTGAAAAAAAAGGGGGGGGGGGATAAAATAAAATAAAAAACCTTTCCCAAGTCTGACAGTATAGCCAATCTTTCTTAAGCACTTAAACCCAAAAACCAGTGAAGCTCCGTAACTATGCTGTGTGCTTCTGCAGACACCAGCCTGCAGGCTGAGGCGTTTGGTGCTTATACTGAAGCACACTCAGGATCCACAAACTAGATAATACTCCTCTGTCTAAACAAGCTGAGGGGCTCAATCTAACAGAACACAAACTGCCATTTTCATTTAAGCTTCTGAAATAACAAACAAACAACCTTTTATAAAATGATCAAATGATTAAAACACAAGAAATGTGAAGACAGCTTTCAGTCTGTGAGGGGGTTAAACCCAGGCTGAGGGATGCCTTTATTTCTTTCAGAGAAGTTTGTCCACAGTACTGCAAAGATAAAAAGACTCACGTGACCACAGAGAAAGGGCTTTTAATCTGCCTTTGTGTATCCATGTCTATGCAGGTCCCTACAGACTTGGCATGCATGTTACATTCAGCTTCAGTATAAATTTTATCCTCCTAACTAACTGGATTTGGGGAAGTGTAATGATTTTTCTAAAGAAAATAATTTTTCAGGTTTCTCTGTTTTATATCTAAATGGCTCTTAAGATTACTGCCATGTTGTAGAAGCATAACCGCGTAGCTCTGTGAGACAGCAGCAACCCATGTATTTAGAGGCATCCATGCTAAAATGAGATGAAAAATTCTCCTACCCTCAAAAACAAGCTCTGTACTGCCTCTGTAAGTTTTGATTCATTACCTTTGCAATTCCAATTATAACAGTGTTTTTCTTATGAACATACTGTCTGAAATACTGTCCTGGTGACCAGAATTACGTAAGAGAACTTTGAAGAAATACTCTAGGCAACTGTAACACAGAAAGGAGAGGTTATCCTGAGCTTTTGTAAGAACAGAAAGCAATACAGAACAGAATTAGTTCCATCAAAATAACTCTGAAGTAACATTTTTTTTTCCTTTGATTCTTATGAAATACTTGCTTTTTTCAGTTTTTCAGGCTATTATTGCACAAAAACATATTGTATATTATTAGAAACATACCCAATTAGCTCTTCTCTGACTTGCATCAGTCGCTGCCTTTTCTTTTTGATGTCTGCCACTACCTGGAACAAATAGTGAAGAAAGTCTTTGAACCTGTTTCAATAACTTCATAGGCAAACAACTCAAGTGTCACTGACTGTTTTCTTCTTTGAGGTTTCATATTTCTAGTTCAAGGCGTAGAAGATACCAGACCTTAAATAGCTTTACAGTGCTAAACTCTCATCCCCATCCAAAATGTCTCCTGAGGAACACTGGCTTTACAAGTGTAGAAAGGGAGTTGCGAGGATTTGAACTCAAATATGCTAAACTCCAGCAGGTTTCTTTGTTTAAGAATACAGACAAATACAAATGTATGTTCAGTATGACTGCCATAACTATGGAATTAAGTATAACTATATCCTTCTTTATTTTATGTCTCACAAAAGATTTAAATTTAGTAACTATAAACCTAAGTTTAAACAAATGTATAAGATACCAAAAAAGGGCAGCTAAGTGGCTGCCAATGCTAGAAGCATATTAAAATTTTCATTTTACAAAATAGCATCTCAACAAGATTTTTAGGACTTTTCATCTTTAGCATATTAATTGCCGCCTGACAGAATAAACTTTCCATTGACTTCAATTGCTAAAAGCTATTTAGTCATCAAAAAGGTTGCTGAAAAGGAGGTGTGTGCACTGTATGTGGTTGCTAGGTAGGTTAAATTGTTTAATAATTAAAAATAAAGCAATATCAAGAAACAGAACAAATTTCAATCTTATGTGTTTGGCCCAGTTGCTCTTTCATGCTTCCAA
This sequence comes from Oxyura jamaicensis, assembly GCF_011077185.1. Lineage (NCBI taxonomy): Eukaryota > Metazoa > Chordata > Aves > Anseriformes > Anatidae > Oxyura > Oxyura jamaicensis. The sequence goes on from NC_048896.1 coordinate 37,049,385, forward strand.
TTACCAGGTTTGAAGGCAGAAAGCTCTCCAGATGCTTCTCACAAGAGAGATCAAGTGTACCTAAAGTATGCCTCTGGAAGATAGGGCCTAACCTGCTCTTAAATCTCTGCTATGGGGCCTCACCTCTCTCCTGAGGAAACCACTCCAATGTTTTCTGCTCCCCTACTAGTTTCTCCAACAGTCTTTATTTCTCTTGCTGCATTTCAAGCCTGAATGAACAGAGGAACTGCCTCATCTGAACAACGATCTACATGTCTTTAGGGAATGCATCTCCCTTAAGACTACTCTCCTTTAAACTAAACAATCTAATTCTATCCTCACAGATCTTTGCTGTTCTCTTCTGAATTCTATATTCATCTGTGTTCCTTGAAGGTGAGCTTCCATTATTTAATTGGTTCCCCAAGGGCCCCACCAGTGCTTGCTCAAAAAAATAAAACAAGAGTCTAATTCTCATGCATAAATACTTACACATTCTAATGTGTGTTCATTCTTTTTACCCCAGTACACCAGTAAATGTATGCAGTTTGAACCCCATCCTCTGGTGGTGCCCTATCCACTATTTGTGCAGTTGATTCTGTAGCACAGTGCACTTCTTTTTGTCAATTATTTTATTTCTTTCAGTCAACTTCTTGAAAGAAGTATGTAAGCATACATCTGTATGCTGTACATCTCAGTGACAGCCTGTCTTTCAGATATGTATTTACCTTAGCATTCTTTTTCTTCACGTTCTTTAATTCCTGGACTTCCGTTATCTGTGGAGGAAAAGAATTGTTACAGATTGATGATGGATCTGGATTTCACCTCTATTCTCCTAAAAATATGGTTGCCAGAATTAATTTGGGAAAAATACTTGGTAATAACCTAAAAAGTTATTTAATAAAACAGCTGCTCAAAGGAATATTGCAAGTGTATCAGCTGTGTATCAATTCTCTCCCCTCTCCTCATACCAGAGGAAGACTGCTACACAAAGTTAGTCATCTTGCTCCAGTTAGCCCATGTAATACTGCTGGTACCAATTACTGTAATACTACCTATCCCAATTTTTCCATAACTGTATATAAATGTATACATTTCATCATTTTAAAACTTGCTTATTCTAATGAATCACTTAGAACTATAGTTTTAAGATTTGTCCATTTTACTTATCACAACAGAGTCTGAGCTTATTTTACGAGTTGTAATTAGCAAGAATTCTGAGTCTTCCAAGCTAATATTTTTTTTTTGACAGTTGGGTTCACACTGTTAACTAAAAAGGATTATTTTCCATAACCTATGTTAGAGGCTTTAGTCAGGCTACTACACACCAGAGTAGCTGAGACACTGTATGGAAATTAAATTAACCTGTGAAAAATCCAGTCCAGGAGCTCTTAAAACAACGTCTTCCATAACTGTTTGCTTCTTCAAGTTATACAGCTCTCCAGTTTTACTACATGATATACAACGTAATGCACAGCTCTAAATTCATTACCACAAATATATATATGTGTGTGTATATATATATATGTGTGTGTGTGTGTATATATATATATATATATATATACATATATATATACATATATATACATATATTTTTTTACTGTATACTTACAAGATCAGTGATTTGGTCCTTGAAAGCAGAACAGAAGCCATTGACAGCTTTTCTGCAAATTTCTGGTTCTATGCTTTGTCTGGAGAAGGCAGGGGGATAAAACACAACCCACTTGATTTAGTAAAGGGGAAATCATAGCCAAAAACATTTTTTTTGAATACAAATAAAACCCAATGTTAAATAGCTATCAGCACAAGTAACTGTGGATCTTTCATATTCTAACAATAACCTAAGTTCTACATTGGAAAACATCAGCTGTGTTGCTGTTCTGTTTGGAAAAATATCAAATTCCTGGAGACCACTTCCTTAAGATCACACACAAATATTATTTGTATCACAGAAGCCTAACAATCATTAAAACAACATCAGAATGTAACTAAGCAATACTGCATTACCTAAGGGAAAGTCTATTTGCAAAAAAAAGTATGTAATTTGTTTATAAGACTCTGAACATTCAGCCAAAGGAAAGTAGAATATTTACCTGTAATTTGCTGTTATCTTTTCAAATTCAGCCAGAATAACATCCAGTTCTGTAATATCTCTGGAAGACCTTTTCAGACCTTTGGTACACCAAACCTCTACAGAACACGGGCTATTAACTGAAACAACAGAATAAAGATAAGCATTACACTGTTCAGTTACATGCTCTGAAACAGAAGTTATTATGCCCACATTAAAATTACCGTTATCTGAGAGTTATGAATATTTTAATACGAAACTTGGAAAACCAGAAATATCCATTATTTCAAGTTTTAGGCTGAGCAACTATAATATATTTATTTGGGTACACTTTAAAATTTGAATGAGCATTGACACACATCTTCTTTCTTATTCTTCATCATTTTGAAGAAGTCCAGAACATCATTACTCTAACTGATAAACTACCCAGTGACCTAGCTGTTTGAGCTGTAAAAACTATCTGCCTGAGTTTGGGCAACCTGCATTACTCAAAGAAACATGAATTGTTATATCGTATTTGTATAAGTTTTGCATTAATATCATATATGCTTAAAAATAAAAGGCTATATACAAATATAATATTATTGCAAAGTTTAAAGAATTAACAAATTCCACAAAAACGTCACACGCCCCCAAATGTAAATCTAGTACCTGAATGTAATGGGGTACAATTTGAAGGAAGCAAGATGACACATGAGAAACAGTTTCTTTGCATACCAAAAAAATTGCCACAGTCTTGAAACTCCCTGTCTCAAAGGTCTTTACAATAATAGTCGTGTCTCTGCTGTAAATCAGGGTTACTCCAAGCTGTGTCCCACAGTCTGGTGCTCCAGGCACCAAAACCAAGGGACATACTGGAATATGGATCCACACCCATGGGTCCGAGCTTCCCCCCAAAGGAAGCCAGGCTGCCTGCAAAGGGTGACACATACCTACGCTCCAGTGAGCAATAGGCAAGTCCAGGGATGCAACCCACAAGGATCAGAACTGTGTGGCACACCAGCCCCTCAATTTATCCATTGCTAATAGACCCAAATTAAAACTGCAACCTCCCAAAGCACTATGCTGCTACATATCAGAAGTTAGAGACTGCCAAGTTAAGGAAAAAAATTAATCTTCAATGATACAAAACTACACAAGAGTTTTGAAAGGTCTACTTTACCAGAAGAGCCTGGTGTGCTCTTCTCTGAAGGTTGCTGCTTCTTTTCCAACTGGGCTTGAGCAGTATTTGGAGCCTTCTGTGATATAAAAAGCAGATTAACTTTGAAAATAACTTAGGTGCACTCATTTAAAATTATGAGAGACAGCAATCAGGTAGAATGCAGGAAAGCACTGACTGCATTCCATGACTGCAACATCACTAAGTACCATTTACCAGGTCTGTTTCATGAGAATCGCAGCACAGCGATTACACTGCGCAGGGCCAGCAGCTGCTTGCCTGCACTAAGTGACACATCAGACACTGGTCATTTTAAGGAACATCTTAAGGAGCCTAAGGCCCCTCACTTCAGCATAGGCACCAATACCAACAGTTCTCTGACCTACAGCTCCTCCTTACCTCCCTTTTCACCTACATCTGTCCCAGTTCCTTCTCTGCTTAGAATTTCTGTCATGTCACAGAAAGCATTCAACAACAGTGCTGCATACGTGCAGTTCACTGATAAAAGACTATCATTATGTCCTGAGTTTTACAACACAAATTTCAACAATTCCAATGAATTTCAGTAGGTAAAAAGCTTTTAGACAAACTACTCCATTGCTTCTTCTATCACAGGCCTACTTTCTCAAAGCAGTTACTCTTACTCAGTAGACCCAAAAGCTAAGCTGGCCAAAATCATTTTACACTAATTACAGCCTAAGCATGGAAAAACACTCATTCAATATCAATTGTTTTTGTCTAATTCCAATGTATTTTCAAAATTAATTTTATCAATGAAAAAATAAATTCTCTTGTAAATATGCTCTTACTTCAATACTGAACAAGGGATTTATATACCAACTAGTACGGCATTCTTTAATAACATGTATTTCAGATGTAAATATACTCATTTAAAAGAAGAATATATATGTATTCTCAAATGAGCAATTAAAATGGACTACAGGACCCCAGCCATTACATTCTGCATTGAAATGGCCGCGTAGGTTTAAGCATTTCACTTAACACTTGGTCATCTCACAAGAGGACTAATTATCTGGGATACAGTTAAGTACTAAAAAGCAAATGAAAGGTCCTCCTCCCCCACTGTTATCCAATGCAGGCATGGCATCAAGGTAAAAATGAATTGACTGACACACTCATGCAATGCTCTCTGTACCAGATTCTCCTTAAGGGGCTCATCTGTAGAATCAGCTGAGTTGGACTTGCGAACATCACCTTCAGACATTTTAAAGTGCATTTGTTCACTAGGAAAAAAAAATCCACATGTAAATCAACTACATACAGAGAAAAATGATCTTCCATATACAAACAACAAAATCTTAGGGTTTGGGGAACATGTTGCACTGCTGTCTCTTTCAGTTTCCCCTATATAACTACATAAAAAATTTCAAGTGATACATAAAGGGAATAGAAGCTTTATCCATCAACAGCAAACCTTGCAACAATTCAGAAGTCTAGTGAGACAGACATGTTTTATGAGGGAGAAATTTTTAAAAATAGACACAAAATTATTATTTGGTATATGTTAGCAGGAATGGAGAAATATTCCTTTGGGGGCTAGAGGGCTGAGTGAAACAAACAAAAAACACGAAGAAATACACAACCTCATAGAAGTACTATTATTGTCTTAATTTTCCCCATTTTAAACTTTAAAGACACCAGGATTTAGAGGACTAATGAACACCTCACAAAGCCATCCTTTCATCAAAAAGAAAAAAAAAAAAAGATACAGTAACTATAGTAACTACTTAAATCAATGTACTACTTACACAAGACAGACTCCAGTTCATTCTCCCATTTCTTGTTTTTTACATTCCCAGATTTTACTTACTCTTGGTTTCTCATTTGGGAGATTTCAGGTACCTGTTTAATAAGCAGTTAGGGAAACCCGACAAACAAAACATTTTCCCCATGTAATCTAAAATAAATAAATAAATAAACGCTGGCAATTATTTTTTCACCAGACCTTTCTGCCTTTTTCCTTTGTGGAGCTGAAACGTGACTAAGTGATTCGCTTTCTGAATGTTCCTCTCCATAAGCATCCACAGCAGTACTGTGCAAAGGGTGATCTGTGAATAACAGAAAATAAGCTGTATGAAAACTGTTCCCATTTGTTGGGGCAAAGAGCATGGGTGTATTAACATTGCCTGCCATTCAGCATTCAGTTAAAATTTTTGTGGCCTGCTTAATTATACAAAGGAAGTCTTGTTAAAAGTATTATACACATTTTTCTAATCTTCAAATAGTCAAAGCATCATAGTTTCTATCCTCACCTACCTGCTACTGGTAAGAACTAGAAAACAAGACGTGAGGAGCAACTGAAGGAACTGGGGCTGTTTAATCTGGAGAAAAGGAGGCCGAGGGGAGACCTCATCATGCTCTACAAGTACCTGAAAGGAGGCGGCTGCAGCGAGGAGGGCATCAAGTGTGACAAATGATAGGATACGAGGCAATGGCCTCAGCTTGCACAGGGGAGGTTTAGATCAGATATCAGGAAGAATTTCTTCACAGAAAGGGTGGTTAGACTTTGGAACAGGCTGCCCGGGGAGGTGGTGGAGTTGCTATCCCTGGAGGAATTTAAGAAACATGGGGATGTGGAGCTTAGGGAAATGATTTAGTGGTGGACTTAAGTTACGTTTGAAAATGGCAGAACAAGATCACTGTGAACTTCTAAGCTTGCTGCCATGTATATTCTCTTCAACAATTTCACTTCATGATTTGTGTAATTTAACAAAGAATAACTTAAGAAATTGAACCTCCCCTTTTAAATGTAAATTCTTACACAACTGCAATGCCATATTGTAAGAAATTCTACTATTCACGCTATAAAACTTGAATAGCCAGTATTTTTCCATCAAATTTTACTTGGCATATATTACTACATTATTCTATTTACTTCCTAAATGACAGAACATAACATCTCCCCCTCAAAAAAACAACAAACAAAAAAAACCCTCTCTGCTCTCTCTCCTGCCCATAATTTCTGCTGGCACAGGAACAGTACCTTTTCCTCGAGACAAAACATCTCAGCGTTTACATGTGGTTAGTTCATTAAAATCATACGTTTAAGTTAATACTAACCAAATGAATCGTCAAGCTCCTCAAGCTGATTTGCTTCAGCCACCTTCAATATCCTTGAGACATCTGGTTCCTCGGGTGGAAGTAATTTCCAACGAGGACGGGAGCTGCTTTTGTCATCCTGGAAGGGTATGAAATGAATAGCTAGCTCATCCAAACTTCTTAGCATATCGCAGACTGAATATGACAATGAATTTCAAGAACTTCTGTCTAGAAGTACGTTTAACCTGTAGTGACTGCTAAGCTGTATCTGAGATAAAGTATTTGAAGCATGCACTTTTTTCCTCAAGCTATGTTTTATTTTCTCTGAAAAGTGATGGTATGAAATTAGCATACACAGCTATTTTATACTATACTGTAGCAAGAAATTTGCCTTATTTTACAAAGCCAAGTGTATATGCCTAGAGATCTTAGAACAACTGGATATCAGTATCCAGTTTCTGTGATCTGTGGCCTTTTCCTTTTCAGGCATTAAAATGCAGTCATCTCTGCAATTACGTGAGATTCTGTCTTTGTCCAATTTAATGATTTTCGTTTTCACTTTTCAAAGTGTAACTCTGTATAGAAGATGGAACATGCAGGCCAAGCATTTCATGGACACTTCTGGACAACAGGAAGGTAGGGGAGAATGGCATTACTTTAGCAAATATTTTTAAGTGGGCTACTCACACTGTAAATATGGGAGTAAGTTTCCTCACTAATTTGGGCGTACATTGAGAAGGAATTAGAAGAAAACGTTGACTTCCCAAGCTTTTAAACTTACTGGCACTGAGCAGCACCTCACGGGTTTTACGCTACTGAACACATCAGCTATTTCCTCTTTAAGCTGTTCTCTTTATCTTTACTAAGTTGTTTTCAAATTTTTGCCTATTTGAAAGTCAGTGGTTCATTTTGCCTGACAATATACTGCTCCCAAAGAAAAACAAACAAACAAACAACAAACAACTTCACAACCTGTACTAAACCTGCACAGCCCGTGCTAATTTGTGGTCCCAGAGCAAAGCTCCCAACATCTGCGCAAGCAAAGTCCCGTGTTAACATACACTCATCAGCCTCCACAATCGATGACATAAAAGTATGGTAAAACAATGAATAACTTGTTTCAGTTAAGCTCATAATGGATAAATTTACCTTGAATTCATCTCTGGGATGATTTTTCTTCATCTTTTTCTTAGAGGACATTTACTATGAAGCGTAGTCGCCTAAATATGCAACTGAAGATAAGGCTGTCCGCCTCCCAGAATAGTCCTGAATACAGATCTGCTTTCCTCGTCTTGATACTTGGGACAGAGAGAAAAAAACATTTGTTAACTCCACAGTTTACACGCAACTTCTTGTCCGAGCAGCACAGGTCACGTCATGAGATCAGCACAGGAAGGAGATACAGCTATTAACCAAAGCATGACACCACATACACCCTTAGATTTGTTTCGCTGCCGCTGTCCCTTGCCCGGAGGGCAGCCTCCGGCAGATGTCCCCCCGTTAAACCTCCCCACGCGGCCGCTCCCCGCCGCCCCGTCCCGCCCCAGCCTCGCCTCACGTCCTCCAACGGCCGCCGCCGCCTTCCCGCCGCGATTCAAAGCGGCGCGGGGCCGAGGGCCGGGCCGGGCCGCGCCGCCTCCGGAAGGGGAAGAAGGGGAAGGGGAGGGCGGCTGCAGCGCCCTGACAGGCCCGGCACGGCACGGCACGGCTCGGCCCGCCTCGGGGAGGGTCGGTCCGCCACTGCCGGCGCACCGGTTTCTATTCTGAGAGATTACCGAGGAGGAGACGCTCCTTTCGGCACGGCCCCAAGATTTATTAGTATGCCGCGCCTGTGTAGGATGCCTGCTCTCCCACCCCTTTGCAGGACCCGATGGATCTGTTTGCATGGGTCTCGTTGCATGTGGAGCAGCTTCAGAAACCGTGACTGTATAGACACACTTATGGGGCCAGGCATCGCTTGGCTCCGATTTCCTATCTAGAAAAGTGAGCGAATTAGATCATTTCTACAAAGGCAGCCTGAAATCTGAGGTGAAAAGCTAGCCACAGTTTGCACAAAATCAATTCCAAACATACAACAATACTGCTTGCTATAATAACATGCTAAGAAAGTAGTATTCAGGTTTAAAACTTGTAATTCCTGATCTCTGCCATGCAGTTACAATTTACTCAGTAAGAACTGCAGGATATCCTGAGTTGGAAGGGACCCACAAGGATCATCGAGTCCAACTCCTGGCCCCACACAAAACCACCCAAAAATTAGATCGTGTGTCTGAGAGCATTGTCCAAACACTTGAACTGCATCAGGCTCAGTGTCATGACTGCTTCCCTGGGAAGCCTGTCCCAGTGCCCGTCCACCTCTGGGTGCAGAACCTTTCCCTAACCCCCAGCCTGACCCTCCCCTGTCCCAGCTCCATGCCGTTCCCTCGGGTCCTGTCGCTGTCCCCAGAGAGCAGAGCTCAGCGCCTGCCCCTCCGCTCCCCTCGTGAGGGAGCTGCAGGCCGCCATGAGGCCTCCCCTCAGCCTGCTCTGCTCTGAACAAACCCAGGGACCTCAGCTGCTCCTCACACATCTTGCTCTCTAGAGCCTTCACCACCATCCTTGTTGCCCCGTGGTGCACACAGTGCTCAAGGTGAGGTCGCACCAGCACAGACCGGAGCAGGACAGTCCTTTCCCTTGACCACGGTACTGTGCCTGGTGCACCCCTTGCCCTCCTGGCTGCCAGGGCACACTGACAACTCTTACGCAACCTGCTGTTGACCAAAACCCCCAGATCCCTTTCCACTCTCAAGCCTTTCATCCCCCAGTCAGCATGGGTATCCAGGATTGCTCTGTCCCAGGTACAGAAGCTTGCATTTGCTCATTAAACTTCATACTAAACTTCAGTCACCATTTGGTGATTGCCCTGCCCTCTTCATTTGTCAAGATCTCTCTGCAAGTCCTCTCCACCCTCAAGACAGTCAGCAGCTCCTCTTCATGTTATTTGCAAACTCACTTAGGATACATTTGAGTCCTGCATCCACATCATTTATGAAAACATTGACTTGAACTGTCCCTCAAGTGGAACGCTGCAGAACCAAACTAGTGACTATGGTGACTAGCCACCAGCCCCATATAACCCTGTTCGCTATATCCCTTTGAGCCTGACCCATCAGCCACTTGTTCACCCCTTATATTACACATTTATCTAGCTGTATGCAGGACATTTTGTCCAGAAGGATACCGTGAGAAATTGTATCAGAAGCTTCTGTATCAATTTTTTCTGAAAACTGAAAATAGTACATCTACTGGCTTCCCTTGACCAGCTAGGTGGGCAATATTGTCATAAAAGGAAATTATGTTCGTTAAACAGGACTTTCCCCTAGAAAATCCTCATTGGCTGTGACCAAGAACTAGAGTGTCTTTGTCTTTTAGCTGTTTTTCAGTAACTCTCAGAATAATTTTAGCAGACATGGAGACTGACTGTAATTACATGGGCCTTTCTTACCCTTCTTGAACATTGAAACAACATTTAGCAGCTTCCAGTGGACTAGGACCTCTCCAGATTCCTACAGCTGTCAAAAAATAATTAAGAGAAGGATCATAATGCCATCAGCCAGCTCCCTGAGCGCCCTGGGATGAATCCCATCAGGGCCTATCGAGGTAGAGCAGCAAATCCCACACAGGTTCAGAGCTGTCTGGATGTTTATTATTCCTGTAGTTGCAGTCCTCCAGCTCAGGAGATCCCAGGGCCCATCAGTGGTGTTCTAGACAGAGGCGTAAAAGGCATTAAAATGTCTCTGCTTTGTCTACATCCTCATCAAATAATGGATTAATGTTCTCTCTGGTCCTCCTTTGCTGTTTACATTTCTAAAAAGTTTTTTCTTTGTCCCCCCACAGCACTGGCCAGCTTCAACTCCAATTGAACTTTGACCACCTAAGTTCTCCCTACAATTGCAGACAACATCTTTGTAGTCCTCACAAGTTACCTGACCTCACTTCCACTGTCTACACACTTTTTCCAGTTAAGCTCTAGAAGATCATTGCTAAGCCAAGCTAGCCTTGTGCCCTGCTTGCTTGACTTCTCACGTTTTGGAATTGCCTGCTCCTGTGCCCCTAAGGGGTGGTACTTAAAGTGACCAGTAGTAATGGGCTGCAATACCTTCAAAGACAGAATCCATGGGGAGCTTACTAATTAGTCAGCAGGAGCTTTAGCCATCTGTCAGAACAAAACCCTTCTACTTTCCAAAAGGTTGGGGAGGGGTTCTCTTCATTCCCCAACTCCTCATCTGCAGGTTTGGGTATTCTTCCTAAGACCTACTGCTGTCTGCCCTGACTCCCCCCCACATTCAAGAGGATAAGCTAAGGTGACTTCTTCGTACTATTGCTTGTTACCTAAAGTTTACGGACAGTCCTTTGAGCAAGTTATAGACTCCAGTATGTCTCCGCTGTTCCAATAGACAGCTTCTGCAGAAAACATTTTTGATAGGATGTGTCAAGAACAGGCCTTAGATCCCACTCTGAAGCATCTTGTAGCCTTTTTTTCCATTGAGATGTACAGTAAAGTATCACATTCTACAATTCTCATCATACTCTACAATTACCTTAAGGGATGCTATAGCAAGGTTGTGGCTGGTCTAAGTAGGCACTAAGTAGGAGACAAGAAGTTGGAACAGGCTGGCTAGGAAAATAGTTGAGTCACTATCTAGAGATAGTGATAAGTCTTCATAACGTATCAAGGCCAGATGCACAGTGGGGGGGGACAAATATACACAGAGGAACAGTAACCACCCGAAAGCAGTAAGATCAATAAAGCTACAGCTTACCATCATAATGTCTGAGGGAAAGAACACTGTCAAACTATACTGACAACAAAAAGTTTTATGCTATTACATAGTAGCATCCCTTTCTTACAGATATTGGTCAAAAACTTGCATACAAACATCAGATCAAAGCAAAGTTACCTTCTAAACAAAGCATCAACAAGCAGCATTGATCCTGATCATTGTTGCACTGGAGTTTTACAGCTTGTCAGAATTACCATATTATATACTACTTGTACTTGCTACTCAGCAGCATCTTTCCTTGATTAAACAAACACTTCACTGAGTTGAAATGCAGAAATATTTATTTTGGTTTCCTTCATTGGTTTTGAAAATTGTTTTGGTTTTATAAAACATAGAAATAGCCAACACTAAGCAAACATTTGAATTCCAATGTAACAAACTACTGCTCTAACAGTTGACTTGGATTTGTGTACCTTAATTGCACACATGTATGAAATTATGCTACAGAGTAGTGCATTACAATCACACACAAATCTTAGTGCAAACCTTGTTGTGCTTGTATTTTACATATATCCATGTTTTCAAAAAACAGCAATGAATGCTAATGCAAAACCAACTCTGTTAAGAATAGCAAGAGACTTATGCCATAATAAGGCTTATTCTGCTGATTTCTGAAACAGAAGGTAAATTGTTTTGTACTTTATCTGGAAATTATCTTCTCATCCCTGAACAAATACCTATACAGTGCCAACACAGTTCTGTTGGCATATCTGAATGCTTCCAATTACTGCAAAGCATCAGGCAAAAAACATTCTACCTGACCTATTTTGCTATTCAGTGAAGAATACTCAGTGGCTCATACACAAAGCACAGAAAACAGAAGTTATGGCAGAAGCTATTCTGCTTACAGGGGACCTGGCACTTTTTAAGATGCATTTTAAATACATGTTCATTACAAGGAAACAAGTGGCTAGTACAGGTGCAATGTTTACCTGCCTGTCAGCATAGCCTAGCCTCCTGAATGGTTTTTGTTTCTAGATCTCTAGTGTTCTTGCCAGAGTTAGGGTCTGTTCTCTTACAGGACTGGCACCACTCTGGAATTACATTAATGTAGCACAGGCTACAATTTGCCAAATTTACTGCATCTACACTGCTAGTGCAGAACCACCAAGTCCAGACTTACTCCGAACCTGTATTATCAGTCTCCTTTGTGTGGAGTTCTGACTTCTACCTTACAAAAGTAAGCCTCAGAACTGGCTGTAGACAGAAGGGAAGAAACTCAGATGCCTTGCCCAAATTAATATTAGGACCAATGCATGATGTGATACCAGCTATACAACTGTAAGGGTGTTTTTTTTTTGAACAGATCAGTGTAATCCTTCTGAGGATGCAAGATACTTAGAGGCATTTCAAACCTGCCAAATCCCCTTTGGAATTGACAACTGCAAAATATACTGCAGACAGCAAACATGCTGGCAATAAGAAAACCTTAGCTCCTTGGTTAAGGAGAGTCCATTTTTGGCCGATGAAATCTTAAATAACTTATATATAATTACCATTTATAGTTAAGGCTCTTTTTGGAAATTGTAGGTCACCATAAAAACAGTATGCAACACGACTTGACAGTAAGGCAGTGTTCCATTTCTTCAGTGTTTCTATGGCAAGTACCCATTTTTGTACAAGTTAATGATTGCACAGTTTCCTTCCCTATATTTGCTGTAGTCAAATTACAGATATGAAGGCTAACAGTAGACAGACGTGACACTTTCCTCAATCCACTCAGTTACATTTTGGTATTAGCATAGAGTTCATCTATCTGTGACTGGAAATATTTTCGTAGTTCCGGTCTCTTCGCCTTCAGTGTTGGTGTCAGCAGGCCATTTTCAATAGAAAACATTTCAGTATGCATGATAATGTCTTTAACCTGGAAAAGAAACAGATAATAGCCAAGCTACATTCCTTGGAATACACAAGGATATTAACAAAAGTCATCTAGGTATCACAAAGCCCATCACTTTTTAAAAGTGCAGATGCAAATTAAAACCAGTTCCTGGATAGTAAGATCATTGAGGTGTTTAAAGAATTAGGTGTTCAATTGTAATTTGCATCTTACCTGTTCAAATGACTTCAAACCAGATTCTTTACCAATTCTCACCATGTCTTCTAGAATGTGTTTTTTGACATCCTGTGGATACAAGAACATAGTTTAGCTTGAAAAAGTTGATGCACTTGATGCAGAACAGCTAACAGTTTAATTAGGTATCATTCACCTTGTTTTTGCAGAGCTCTTCATATGAGCCTTCAAATCCCCTTTTCTTGGCCCATTTGCGCAAAGTCTCAGGATCAGGTACCACAACTGCTATTAAGAAGGCCTGAAATGAAATTTGAAGGGTTTTGTTTGTATTTCAAATCTAAGGCACACTAGTTCCTACATGCTTCCTACTAGTCAAGTATCTGGTTTTGGGTGGCAGTTCCGATTCTACTGTCTTAAAGCAGCAGAAAGCTGCTGATTTTACAAGAGTGCAGTTCATAAGCCTGCTCATAAGAGCATCTCTTGAAATACTCTTCAATTTACATTTACAAAAACCTGAACATCTTGGCAGGTACATTGTCTCCATGCATGCTGCTAGCAGTTTATTTACCGTGCTTAATAATCAATTAAGTTAATCCAGCCCTACTATGTGGTCTGAAACCAGATCCAGAAGCATGTTGTAACTGGAGGAGATTAAAGTGGATTCAGAACTACAGTGTTTAACACTAAACAGGCTTTGGAACAGGTTGCCCAGAGAAGCTATGGATATGCCCCATTCCTGAGAGTGTTTAAAGTCCAGATGGATGGCGCTTTGAACAACCTGATCTAGTGAGAGATGTCCCCAACCCATGACAGGGGGAATGGACTAAATGATCTTTAAAGACTCCATCCAACTCAAACCATTTTGATTCTACAGAGTGTGTCAAGACTTCAGACCCAAGGTTAGGGATAGGGAAGAATGAGGAAAGACTTCTCTACCTTTCATCTCTTCCTTGCATTTTTTTAATTACCCAGAGAATGCCTACCTGCAAGCTCTCTCCATGGACAAACACTTGAGCAAGTGCTTCACTTCTCAGATACACATTTTCAATCTTCTCTGGTGCTATGTACTCTCCCTGGGCTAGTTTAAATATGTGTTTTTTCCGGTCAATGATCTTCAATGTACCATTCTGTTGACAGAAATAATTTCCCACTCAGAAGAGGCACTTGAAGTGATAATCAGTCTACACAGCTTAAGTGTGTCACAGCAAGTCATGTAATGCACCAAAATTAAACATATGAACAACAGTTTGCATTTCTACTTCAGAAGTTACTCAGGACCCTTTTCTACGCTTTCAAAAACAGACCAGAAGCACTACTGCATAAGTTCTGGTTTAATATGAATTTAAGTTTTGTGCATGATCCAAGACAGTTTGATATAAGTTAGATTTTGGCAATACAGTAAAATACTGCTAGGGTACTGTCAAACTAGTGTTGGAAAAAAAACATGCTCCATATCCATCTAACCTGAATTTCTGCCCCCATCTAACCTGAACTAAGGACAGCCTCAATTTATACTGCCTTTTCTTTTTAGCCTCAAGCATACAGATTTATATATACACATAATTCTTCCTTCTCCTAACAGGACTTTTCTTCCACCTAATTCATGCTTAATACCAAGTATTTTTTATTTTATTTTTTAAAATAACTGCTAATAGCTACAGAAGTATGTTTCAGACATGTATATGTTAACTTACTGGTAGCCATTTCCCAATATCTCCTGTATGAAGCCAGCCATCTTTGTCTAGAGCTTCTGCTGTTTTTTCTGGGTCTTTCAAATAGCCACAGAATACATTTGGCCCTTTCACACACACCTGAAAAAGAGTTATTCATTAGTGTGTATTAACTTGTCTTCATAGCAGCAATCACTGTTTGCAAGGAACACTTCCTCCAAAAGCTCTTGATAACCACCACAAGGACAAAATTTACACATTGGTAGAAAATTCTCTGTTCATTGAGGTTCTCTTTAAGACTTAAGATTTTCTGCTAGTATGAAGTGTAATAAAAAGCAGTCACACAGATTTGTTCTTTCAGCAGGATAATAAAAAGCCCCATTAGAAAAGAGAGTAGAGAGATAGGCAAGATAAACTAGATAAACAAGACTGAAGCAAAACTGAGGTCCCCACTGTACACAGCTCTTGGGAACCAGGTGTCCAAAAATCAGAAGGCTCTGTACTGGAATCCTTAGAAGCAAAGAATTCAGAGCATCACACCCACTTGAGTGGCTTGGCATGAGTGCTTAACATGAGACAATAAGTGGTCTGGACAATGGCATCAGGACTCTAGAGTAAGTCTAGAGGAGTAAGATAAAGAATCTATTTTTAAGTTAAGGTCAAATCATTAATAAATACTAATAGGGACTGAATTACCTAGAATAGGGACTAATCATCTAGACTAACACGGTTGACCCAGTTAGATAACCACAGGTTAATTTTAATTAATTTATTATTTTCAATTATAGAGTGGGCAAGGAACTGGCTAAGGAATTTTTAGATGCTGATAGCAATTCTCAGACTACAGGAAAATTACTAATACAGTTGAGGCCAATTCTTAGAAAAATTCCAAGCATTTTTAGTGTTTACCTTAAGATGAACTACAGAAATGGATGAACTGCTGTACAATGAACTGATGTCATCAATATAAGAAGTTGAAATATTAGCAGGGGTTCTGATAGCCTTGAAGGGACAGTGCCAAACTCATGACTAAACTAAGGCCATGCTTTAAGACCTCAGTCATTTCTGCTATAAGAGACCTTATCTAGAAGGATAGATAGAGAGCTCTGCATGTCCTAGTTAAGTCAAAGGCTGATTGATCAAACTTTTCACAACTCCTATAATTACTGGATAACAGTAGGTGACAGCTTTTCCCAGTAGAGACAAACCATTTATCTATATCCTGCTAACTGGTACTAAGACCTCATCTGCATATAAACATAATTCTACTTGCAAGTTTATCTTTCTTGAACATGGATAACTGGCAAAAGCGAAAAGAAAAGCTGACAGAGCTGAGACTGACAGAAGCTTATTCTCAGAAAGGAAGACTGGGAGTGCTGAATCCAGCTGAAGATAAAAGCCAAAGAACAGGCAGACAAGGAGGAAGATGATCTATTTCAGGCAAAGCAAGTTTACAGCTATGGGCATCAGTACTGTGAAACAAGTTACACCGTTTACCACTTGATAAATCCAGAAAAATGTGACTGAGGAAGTTAAAACTGAGATTAAGATGACAGCCGATAATTTTAAAGGACTACCATAATTACTCAAGTCCAAACTCCCTCCAAATTCAGCAAAGTTCCACAGCAAGTGCAAGAGAAGCATTACAAGATTTTAAGACTCGTTAACTGTTTCTTGTTATGACAATATATGCTCAATTCCCCTAGCAGCCAAACTTTAAAAGCATATTTAAAGACAAAATTTGAAGGAAACTAGAGATCAGGTCATGTGCACCACATGGAAGAATCTTAACACTACTCTTCCCTTAAGTATTTCTGGTAAATATAGCCCAGTGATTTCTCTCCAGTCTCAAGCAAATAACCAAAACAGTTATGTATTGCTTGCAGTCACAAACCAGTTGCTTGCTTAAGCTGTTCCCCCCCCAATCCAGGTAAACCTGACATTTTGAAGTTACCCACCTCACCCTCTCCTTTGGCAGAGAAATAATTCATTTCTTGCACATCAACGAGCTTTATGATATTGCATGACATTGGTGCTCCAACATGACCTATTAAACAGAAATGCTTCAGTAGCCTGAATGGGTTTAATCAGGTTTTTAAAAATAACAGGCTGTCTAGATACTGGAGTAATGGAAGAGATGGAACATCAATTTCTGGCAACATATCACATCAATACTGCTATACAGACAGCTTTAGTTTGTCGGGACTGAAACATTTGTTTCAGATATCCCTTGAACTTTAAAAACCTGAATCATCTATTCAGGGTTGCTATCTTCTTAGTATAATCAGGATCTTTGCTCTGTGGACATATTAAAGTAGCAAAAGTTTTACTGTAATTGCAAGTATCAGGGTTACAATTAGAACTAGAGATTAAATGGCTGGCAAATGCCGACTGTTCCAAATACAGAAGTGCCACTTACATCTCTAGCCCTGTTTATACACAGATTTCTATTCTGTAAGACTAGATTTTAGTATGACAATCTCTCCTACATCTACTTGAACTACAAGGGTAAAGCCTGTTAACTTCACTCGCTAAACATTCCTACCTATTTAGG
The DNA here is from genome assembly GCF_011077185.1 of Oxyura jamaicensis. Classification (NCBI taxonomy): domain Eukaryota; kingdom Metazoa; phylum Chordata; class Aves; order Anseriformes; family Anatidae; genus Oxyura; species Oxyura jamaicensis. Next base: position 37,066,712 of record NC_048896.1, read on the forward strand.
GGTAGGAACTCCATAAGATCCTTTCAAAGCTTTTTTATTTGACTTGAAAACTAAAATCTAATTCTTTACAACAGGTGTTAACAGGCTAAATAACATGACTGGGGCTTCTATAGCAACCTGAAGTTTAACAGACAAGCAGACCATTAAACACCATACCTGCTGTCCAGTCACCAGGCATTGACAGTGAGCATCCAGCTGTGCATTCAGTCTGTCCATAACCTTCATAGAACTAGGAAGTAAGAAAAAGAGCTTAAGATTCTTGCTTTTTTCAAAGTTTCTTCATTAAGAATAAAGTTTTGCTTCTTTTTCTAATTCAGTTTAAATTTGAGTTTAGCATAATCCTCAGCATCTTTTAAAAAATTCAAGAGGTTTACTGCAATAAACACTTCCAAGTAATGATATTCCATCTTCAGTTAATATTTACTCAAGATTTCAGTTTCACATGCTTTGTGACACTTATCTAGATCACTACGTTATCCATATTCTTAAGTCACAAAACAATACAGTGCAACAGGAAGAAACTAAACATACGCACTAGAAATTACTTCATGCATGTTGATGAAGGACAGGATTGTCCAAGATAGGAATGGATGCCCTGTATCTCATCCCAGCTCTGTGGTTATTGTATACAAGACAGAACTACCTCTTCTGTTTAGAGCTCACTGCTATACCACTGAAGGTATTCAAGTCACAGAAACCTGACAAGTTTTAGTGTTTCAATGTCTTCTGTCCTTGAAATCTATTTTACATTTGTTCTATCAGAACATCTATTATTCAGATTTTACCTCAAGCAGCATATACTTTGCTCAAAGCTGCTTTTGCCTTCAAAGTTTGTCTGATTCTCCCCAGTCTTATCTTCAAAGAAATACTACATCACGTTGATTAGATACTCTATAGTAGTTTTGAATGTTTCTGTAGGCAAGGCAAGTCCCAGAAACTTAATCCAAGAGTATTAATCACTGAATACAGTTGCCACTGAGAAAGTTTTTCCCTACGAAGGTTTAGGTGGTTATTGAAATTACCATAGAGACTTTGGATGGACACAGACAGAGGTCTGAGAGAAACTCTGGAAAGGAATATTTAGTTGTACAGCCTCCAAAAAGAACGCTAACAAGTTATCCATATAATCAGACCACTAGAAGTGTTCTTCTATCAAAGCTTAAATCAGGTACTAAAATCTTTATGGTTTTGGATTAAGAGCAACAAACTCACCTGACAGCCAAGAGCTGTCCTCAGGAAGGTCAGTACACTTGCAGATATAGGTGCTGCTCCTGTGATCATCAGCCTTACTCTTCCTCCCAGACTTGCCTACAACAGACAAGATACTGTTGACACCAAAAGCATTTTAGAGAGACTTCCAGAGTCTTTAGCTCTTCTACCCTCAGTCACTAACTGCTTATATATGCAACCCACAGATGTTAGAAGCTGAAGTTCAGTCTCCTATGGCAAGTTGTCCTTTATAGAATGTTTTAATGTTTTAATCTCTTCAATGGCTGGAAGAAACAGTATCTCAAATACACAGCATCTACAAAGGCTATACTTTCATGCTACTGAAATGCAGACTCAGACAGAAGTCTAAAGAACTTAAGCTGTGGCCCAACAGTGAGGGTTTTTACTTTTAACCTACCTTCTTTTAGTTTCTCATAAAACCTGAATGCTATAAAGGCAGCCACAGGAGGGTGTTGTGCAACCAGAATTCAGGCCATCGCAAACCAAACATTATACCAGGCATGTTTGCTAGTTACCAACAGAGAGGAAACAGTAAGGAGCACTGGGCAACATTCAGCATTCCTCCTTCAGAAGGAGGGTGTTTTGCTTTCAAAGAAGCAAAACAGGCTTTTAGAGCAACTTCCCTAATGCAGTTACCTGATACCACCAGAACAGGAAGAATGGAGAACTGTAGTAGGAAAAAAGCGTTGAATTTTACTCTGAATAACCAGATAATCTTTAGTGAGTGATACACACCATACCAGATTATAACCACCCATATCAAATTCAGTAATTGCAAACTGATGCCTATAAGCCACAAAAGCTATGTAGTGATGCTTCACATTTCCAGTATTTGAAGACACATCATACTGCTGTTCTGTAACTAAGTAAGCACATCTGGAACTTTTCCAAAACTAATCATGGAAAAAAAATAAGTGATGCAATAAAAGAGGTCCAATATCCATAATACAAAGACTTAGAGAATTTCAAGCATACCTGTATTTTGCGGAAGATGACTTTATCCCAGAAACTGTTGTTTCTAATTATACCACTTCTAAGTTCTGCTTCTTTCCTCTTGGAAGCAAAATCCAGCATCCACCTCTTTAATGATGTATCTGCCTGCCCAAAAATCTATTAAGGAAGATGATATACAATTAGTAGTCTCAGACTGTCATTCACTTTTTTTTTTTTACAGTAGCACACAAAGACTCTTACAGTGAAAACCAAGCAAGTCAGACACCTACTGGTAATTATCATAATCCTGGTAGGAAGCATTTCTAGATTTGGCCTTTCTACCTCTTGTATACACCAAAAATTAGTGCTTAATCTTTTCTTCTCATCCAACTGTGGACACTATGTATAGTTTCTTCATTTAAGTATGAATAAAAATAGTCATTTTCCTTGCTTTTCTGTTCCAGTTTGGTTAAAATATGAGTTGAGCATAATCTTTAGTATATTCTAGAGTACATATCACCATAGCATGTAAAGTAATACAAATCAATAAAACTAGTACTATTTATGCTAGTTGGCATTTCTGAAGGGGTGTGCAATCTTTTACACAGATAAGCTTGCTTTTTAGATCACTTTTTAAGGCTTCCTTCTGGTCATACCCAGGAAGCCACAGAGCAGACTTAACAGAACCACAGATTAGTATATTCCCTTGGAGAGAAACAGACCCAGCAGCAATTCAGCATTATGGGGTTTGTCACCCCTATTTCCTACTTGGAACTTCATATGCCAGATTACTACAAGGCTGTGAGGTTGAAACTGCCAAAGAAGTGAAATTGTCATGGCACTAGGAACAAGTAGTAAGAGATCATGGAAGGAGAATAGAGTTAAGCTTCGGCCCTGTTCCTATAATTCCAGCACTAACAGACCTGCATTCTTCTCTGATGTTTTAAGTTTTAAGCACTACAGGCAATTGGCAAAAAGTACTTCCTCCCCTACAAATGGAGTTGTTGTGGCCAATGTTGCATTACTTGCTGCTCCTCAAGTCTCATGAGAGGAGTATTGTCCCAACTGAGGCAACATAGCCAGGTCTGCCATTTCTTTAGCAGCCAGACTGCATCATGTACCCTTCAACTCCTCTGACTATATTCTTATACAGGTCAGCTATTTGCATGAAGAACAATGATTTAATATCTTCCACAAAAAGGCCAAGAAGGAATCTACCTCTGAATTCCTATCTCCAATGACCCTGAGAAGGCTAGTAGCAAGCACAGGAGAGAATAGGGTTACTGACACACCCTCTCTCCAGCACTTCAGACTGGCTGGTTTGTCGTTCTTCCTGCTAGAACATGCTGGCTGTTGCGTAGGAAACTTGTACTTGTCCATGCAAATATAGGCAGACACCTGACCTTGATTTGCAAATCCCCTTCCATGAGTCAGATGCTAAAAACTAGCATGCAGGCACTAAGCCTCATGTTCATGGTGCAGACTGGAGTTGAACAACTTACTGTTTTGCTTTGAGCAAATTAATAATGCTGTAGAGAAACAAGACTTCTAGTCAGACTATTCTGTGCAAGTATTGGCTGCCTGAAAACACTTTACTACAGCCAGTACTTCTTCCTGTACATCCACCACTTTTAGAGATGCAACAATTTGTTAGCACACTGATTTAACATCAGAGCACAGTTACTTTTGCCATATCAGACTTCAGGAAGTCTTTCAAAGCTCCTCACAGCTTTAGACTTACCTTGTCAAACATTCTGTTCAGCAGTCGTGGTACTACAGGAAATACAGTCGGCTGTAGTGTTTTTAGGTCATCCATAAGTAGTCTGATATCCCCTTGAAAGAATCCTATCCGAGCTCCATGGCACAGAATCACACACTGTTAGAAAAGAGCAAAGTGTCTGAAGACAGCATGTATAAAGCATAGCAGGACATGTTTGTTGTATGTGGGGCAGAGACCAATAGAAATACAAGCTGTACAGAAGTCCCTAACCAAAGAAGCAGTTGGTCAAATAAGGCAGAGCTCAGAGGTAGCAAAACACTGAAGTCCTCTATTTTAAATATCTAACAAGCTTAAATACTAGAATTTTGTTGCCTGCTATAGACTAGGAAATTCCGCATTGGAAGTCAGCATATACCACATACTGATCCAGCAGGGATTTCTGCTGCGTGCTACTTGTGTTTTATTCTCTTGCATTCTGGTTTTCCTTACTGTTTCCCAACAAGATCGATGCAAGCAAGGATTTGTCGTCAGGTGATCAGGATGCTCTCTGGAAGATTCTAGCATAGCCACTGCTTATTTCTGCACCAATTCAGACCTGCACTGTGGAAGGCAGACAATCCTGCAGTGTTCTGTGTTCTATTAGTCTAGAAGCTCTACCCACCACACCTATACACCCCCTTCATTTATTTTTATTAGCATCCCTACTTCTGTTTCCCCATACCTACTAGTTTTTATTTCTTCCCCTGCACACTTCTTCCGTCAAGCCTAAGGGCACCCATAAATCTTGGTGGGGTGCATCTACTTTCTTCATAATATGTATACACACATACATAAGCATATATATTTACACACCATGTACACATACAGACCTAACCCCTTCAGTAGAAAGCTCAGGACTCCTAACTAAAATTGTGGGACAGCTTCTGGCCCTATGCATCTTTCCACACTTGCAGGGAAGCTGTTATTCCCTTGTGTGTTGAATCTGGTTGTGTCCCAATTCATGTGTTTTCTATCTCACCTAAAGGAGATGAGTTAAACTTCAAGTACAAAACACCCATGCCTATATATATACATATATATACATATAACTAGAATGATGTTATTTCCTCAAATAAGCTATTTCCTCAAGTGTCTTGTGTATCACCTACTAAGGACCTTTCAGCCCATAATTAAGGCTACTGGTATTAAGACAACCCAGAACTCCCTCATCCTCAAAAAATGCAGCTCCAAATTTTGCCCTACAGAAAAAACTATTCCAGTTAATGTAATTTAATGACAAATTCTGAAGTTAAAAGCCATTTTCATTTCCTGGAAGAAAACTGCATTCAAACAAATTCTAGCCCTCTCCCCCCCTGCACTGAGGTTTCCTGAAAGCAATGATAAATATACAAAAAACTATTTTTAAGTTGGTTAAGTGAGCAGAAAGCTACGTTACACAATAAATCTTTGTCATAAGATTTTACAGCTTCACAGCTTCAGCTTTTACAGACTGAAGAAGGGCATGGATTTTTAGTACTTACTGCCTAGAAATTCCTTATAATCAGTGCAGTATACTGAAGGATTGGGTCATTGTGTCCTGTTCTACTAAAACCAGTTTCTTACTAATCCTAGCCCTAAGGTTAATGTTTAGGCAAGAAAATTAGTTGTCTAGTACTCACTGTTGTGAGATGTATAAGAGCTTGAGGTAAGGTTCAAGAGAACAAGTGTAAAAGGCAAAAGCAAATACTGTTTATCAGGGGGACTCAGGAATCACATATTCTGTAAGAAAATACAATAGTTTTTAAGAACATGCCTACCTCAACGATTCTCTCAAACATATGGGCCAAGGGCAGGAATGATATCAGAACATCCTCAGGGGTAGGTATAAATGTTTTCTGGAAGTGTTAAGCAAAACAGAGGAAGAATTATTTTTGTAAGATAAACAATACAAAGATATCAGAACTCTAGAGCACAGCCCTCACTTCAGCTTTGAAACAGCTGCATTGTCTTTCCCTCATTAGCAAGACTACTGTGCTAGAAATTGCTGTGAGCACATCACAGAAACTGATCTGTAACAGCCAAGTACAGGAACTTATTATTACAGCTTACTATATGATTATGCATAGAAACAAGTTCTGAGAGAAGCCACATGAAGTTCCAATATACATTGGAAACACAGAGGATGGCACGGAGACTGTAGTAATATGTTTTAGGGGTTAAAAATGCAGACATTCATTGTAGGTCAGAAAGTTCGTTTACCCAATTTAACATAAGGTCAATATCAAAGTACCTCACATGATCTAATCATGAGACCAGTTGCTTAATTTAGAAACAATTCTATGTGCAGGGTACTTGGCAAAGTAGGTATGTCAGAACTCTTGCATGAGAATTCTGCTTTTCTCCACACCCGCCAAACTTTTGATGCATCCACACAAGTACAGTTACAAGTTTCCAAGCTGTGCTGGACCAATGATTGTTAATACAGCAGTACCAGCTTGGCAGGAGTGGGGAGGGGGAAGATGAAGACAAACACCCAGCATCACCAAAAAAACACCTCTACCAACATCCCCAAAACATCCAACAGATCTGCATTAATATCAGTACTGTGGACCAGAAATAGAATAGCAACACAAGTTACATGCAAAGAGATTAAGGAGAAACTGACACAAGAAACAACTAAGAGAAATGCAAACAAATCTGTTCCTTATAGCTTTATCTACTCTTGCATAGAAAGCAAGTCAGAAAAAAGATTAAGTTTAACATGAATTATGTGATATCCTACAAAGTAAAAGAAAGGCACCTTAGGTATATGTTGACTCCTAAATTAGTAACTTGACAGTCTGCCCACACATTTTCAACTGCTGAAATCTCACTAATTTTAGACATAGTAAGATCCATTTTCACTCCTGAGATACTCCCCTTCATGCAAATAAACCTACAGCATCAACCTTGAAGTTTACCTCTGTATTTTTCAGAAAAGCTGAAGCATTGCTGACTATATTTCCATGACTGAGCATAGCTCCTTTGGGGTTTCCTAAGGAAGAAGCACATCAAGATGCAACAGTGAAATTCTTCAATCCTTTAAGTCTCCAAGCAAAGGTAAAATTAAACTAATAGCATTTTAGTCAAACTCTTCTTAGGCATTAAGATACAATGAAGGGTATTAAGCCAGAGAAGTGGCTGACATTTAAGAACACTATTACCAGCTGAAATACTAAGTTTGTGCAGAAGCCTTCAAATCTATTAAGTGCAGCAACTCCTCTAGAAACAGTCATGTTTCTTGGATAAGCTTCTCATTCAAAATCCAGTATTTCTGTGAAGATGCAGCAATCAAACTCAGACAACTTCTCTCAGAGCTGCTTTAGAAGTATAATTAATAACATTGGTAGGGAGTACAATGTTGATTGTCATATGCTTGACATTTGTCAGTTATCTAGGCACTTAGCTTTATGTTTTGGTCCTAAAGCAAGGGTGCACTGTGCATAAGAGCTAAGAAGCAAGTCCTGCTAGTACAAAAACAGAACTGGGAGTCAGAAGTCAGAGCCAGAGCTGTTATTATAATGGAAGCACAAGTTCAGTTCCTATTTCCAAGCACCCAAACATAAGGACCCTATCCCCCTTTACTGCAACTCTGTATTAGTCAACAGGAAAAGTCAATGAGCCTTACCATAAAACCTCCCCAGATACTACTTGCCAAAAAAGATGCAAGAGCAGGGAAGAGTTTTGGAAAAGACAGTAGGAGGGCTTCTGAATTAGTTTTACCCACATAGAATAATAAATTCTCCATAATGAGGTGTACCTGTTGTTCCACTGGTGAAACAGATGACTGCTAAATCTTCTGGCTTTGGAGGCTATGAGAGTTAAGAAAGTATTAGTATAGTTCTCTAGAAAAAGACTACCTGGATAAAACACTGAAATACTAGTGTTACTTTTGAACTATGGGAGATAGGAAGATTTGCTAGTTTGATCTACTGAATACTTCAGATTTGATCACTTGAATTCATACTTACCATAGGTTTTTGCCTGTGGATTCTTCCCAGTTCCTACAGGAAGTAAAGAAAGGAGAGACTTGAGTCAGAGCACATTACTTTGTCTTAAATTTACCAGACAATACCTTACCAAACATTGTAACATTCCATCCTTTAGAATGCCTGTTAAGGCATTTTTAACTTACAGGAGTATAGAATGTCTTTAACAAAGGCTCTAAGGGACATTCAGAAGATCTAGTGTATTCTACAAATAGAAGAGCAATACCTAAAATTCTTTTCAACTAGTAAATCAGAAGTCATTCATAAGACAAGCTTAAGGTTAGGCGGAATACTAACAAGCCACAGCAGAAAATCAATCCAACAGCTCATGCAGATGTGTCACTGACAACTACTGACCAGGTAGAGCAGAATTCATGTCATGAAGCACCCTGCAACTACATCACTACTTCGAGAAGGAAGACTGAAGTTTCCCCATGAAGGCTCACTGGTGGTTTGTAGTCTTAATACTGATGAATGGGGTGCATCAAGTTCTCTCCACTAGAATCTCTTCTCTCTCATTACATTTATTCATGCCTGAACATTGATGATGCCACAGATCTTTAGGTTGAAGGGAATAGCTATCAAGATCCCTTTACCATCAAGGATATAGTGATTAATATGAAATAGTTGAAAGCTTGTGTTCAATACTGATGAGCTCAGAAGTTTCAAATCAAGACTTACTCCTGTCACATCTATTTAAGACTAAAAGCTATAGTTATTCTGTGTAAGGGCTTCGGTAAGTTAAAAATGGACCTTTTGTTAAATACAGGTTTGCCCCTTTTAGGGCAGGTACAAACCTCATCATTGCCTTCACATTCCAAGTACACAGGAGTATTCAAGAGTATTACGCATTCATTTATTAGCACCAGCCTTCTTTGTGTATGGATCTTTACATCTTTAGATTACCCATAAACAAAGAAGTTTAGGGGAAAAACGTGTAAGCAGTTAATCTGCAAGTTTGCCTTTTTGAAAGTCTTATTACATCAAAAAAATATACTATTGTCTACTCAAAACAGAATCTGCATTCCAAGTGCCACCAGCAGTTCAATACAGCCTGTTTTGAGTAAGACCTGGTATTTACTTAATGAACAGCTAAGATCCCTACACAGTTCTGTTGATCTAGAAGAAAAGCCCGACATCTCTTCCTCTGAAATAGCTATATATTCATGGCTAATCAGCTCTAAATAATCACAGCATAAGTACAGACACTAAGCATCAGAAACCAAGATTGTTATCTGGTCACATACAGCACAGGAAACGGTAAGTTCATGCCAGAAACCTAGAAAACAAGCTTGAAATAACTCTAATCTAAGCTTCTAAACAGCTCAGAGTTGTCTTTGAGATCAAAAGCTCTTACCCCTTAAAGAGGTTAGAACTTATTCTCGTTCACTGAGACACTGTTAGGAAGTTTGCCTTACTTCTGAGGCTTAGAGAAAGGAGCACTCATTACTACATTAATCCCAACATCGAGTGTTGTTGTTACAGTAGCATAGTAACGATTTAGCACATTACTGGAAGTAGCTACTTAAGCATATCTACTTTAAGGATCTACCCATTTTTTTCCTGTAGCTAGAAGATCCAGTGGAAAGGATCTAATAAAAACTAGAGTTCAACTCATAGAAAGAAGCTGATTTTAGTGTGCCATCCTATTCCTGCAGGTTTTTTCCTTATTTAACCTAACCATTTTCTCAGTCAGCTATGTTACTGTACAAGTCACTTACTCTGCATAATGTCTTTAGCCCAATTCCAACCTGGCAGCCTTGCTGAGGCTAGTTAGCTATGATACAGTTAACTGTATTGTAAAGGATAACATGCGGCCAATTTTGCATCTTTACCAGAAGGTGGCCCTACTAACATAGCAGGTAAGCCTGCTTTGAGAACAAGTTCAGTGAAATTATGTGTTTTTTTAATTGCTAGTTACCACACACCTCTGCAAAAGACAAGCAGAGTTACTGGGAGATATGCAGGTCCTAATAAGCCAAGCCTTCACCAGCACTACAGCTGGAACCAGACTAAACCCCATTTCATAATCTCACAGTCAAGATGCAGTTTATGCAATTTGTACTTGGGACAAATTTCTCCAAATAAGATTACAAAATAACTTGCACAAGAGATCCAAGCAGAAAGTGACTACAAGCAAAAGGACTAAGAGTAACATTAAGAGGCTAAAGTCATGTTCTTAGAAAAAGATTGTCTGTTCACTGTACTGTATTCTGAAGTATTATTCACAGCATGTAACTATAAGGCTTGTCCATATGAAACAGTAAGATAATGTTCAGATCTGATGTTACACCTCTACCATGTTTTTCCATTATCTTTACATGTTTTTATACCTTGCACATTGTAAAATGCCACCAGCAAGTTGACCTGTTTTTGTATAAACTTCAGCTCAAGAGACAGTTAAGTATTCTGAAACTAATCCACCACACTGTTCAGTCCTGAAATCTGTGCAATAGACATTATCTTATTCTTCCACAAGTAAGTGAGATGAAAGCAGTAGAGCAGATTAAGCTTACTTCTATTTCTTTCATGCTGAAGATTTCCACCCCACACTTCTTGCCACGTTCCACAAGATCTGTGCCAAAAGGTTCCATGATAACAATGGTGTTGAGGATTGGAGTTTCCCCCTTTTCCACACCAGTTAGCAGAAGTTTAGCCTTGTCAGGTGTGTCACAGAAAACCAGTGATAAGTCAGCTGATGAAAGAGAACAACATTATCAATACAAGTTTGGACTATGCTCACACTTCAGAACTTGGTAAAGGAAAACATCTGAAGGCAGCTACAGTTCTGTCCTTAGTCAGCTCTGCCATCATACATTCAGTTGAACTGCTGAAAACGCCCTACCTTTGTTCACAATGTATGTAATTGCTTCAGTTCCCAGTGTATCATAGAGTGGCACCACTACCATGGAGTATGCATAGCATCCATGTTCGATGATCACCCACTGCACAAAGAAGAGATGCAAGTCACTGTATTTACTTAAAACAGACCTCTGAGAAGTAATCCCAATGTGAGTCTAATAAGGATACTGTTAGGACAGACCTCATTTGGAAAAATCTTAAAATGTCTCCTTACTAATTTCTATTGTTTACCTTGAAAACCTATTTTTGTCAGAGGAAGAAAAAAAAAATCAGGAAGGAGGTAGCTATGAGAAAGCATCCAATCCAATAAAATTCAACTGTCCTTAGAGTAATTTTAATTTTAAAATAGTTTTAGAAGAAGTCAGTACACATTACTTACCTCCTTAATCTACCTATTAAGGGAAAGAGGCTTTGAATAGGAGTACAATACTGTTTCTCATCTTTAAGTCATCAAGGAAGCCATTGAAGCTTTCAGTATTTTATATCATAATATGAATCAATGTAGGACTTGCACATGTCTTGACAGACTAATATATATTTTTATATTGTATAAATAACATCTATACACAGTCTGTTCTCACCTCTGTATTACCCACATCTCATCAGGGCCAGACACGCAACATACAGTTACCATAGAATTCAGCGTTCTCTGGAAAGTCAGCTCCATAAAGTTTGTCATCATGTCTCAAGACTAACTACTCCCCTTTAATTGGGTTTAATCTGAAGATGCAGTTATATGTGTACCAATTCTGTGTTTCCACAGAAGTGGACATCCTTGCAAGCTGCAATTAAGAGGATTTATCTGCTAAGAAGTATAGTAATCAAACCGCTGCAGTCTTATTTTGTGATAGCATCTGATAATTCTTCACAGTAAGACAGATTTCATCTGAAGTACTGTCAAGGTAAAAGCCACACAGTTCTTTTTCTGTAGAGTAGCTATTGGAAGTGGTTTGTAAATAACTAGCTACACCAAAATAAAGGAGTTGCATGCAACTCCTTAAGTGTGAGTCTCTGGACAAGTGAGGCAGCCAGTGGAATGGCAACAATTCCATTTTCCCCTCAAGAATGACAAACTCCTTGACAGAGCTTTTAGCTAGTTCCATTTAGCTAAATAAAACATGCATCTTTAAAAGTTAAGGGAACTTACAATTCAACGAGGATTCCATTAATAAGGAGTGTTTTCTTTTACCATTCCCACCCCCCCCAAACTCTATGATGTTTTTCAGTGTTTTTGCAGGACACTAGCCAGTTGCCTCACCCCTGTATGACGACAAGTTTAAGCATCATTCAGCTGATTATTCCATAGGAGATCTAACATAAAAGCTATGCTAAAGTTGCTAAATATCAGTTTTATGAGCTGTTATTATGGGCAAGTTTCCTAAATTAAGTTTTTTTTTTTTTAAAAAAAAAAAGTGATTGAGAGTCTTTAACAGAGGGAATTTTTCCTGAAGGCACTTACACAAGATGCCTGTTGTTTCTCTCTTATCCCAAAAGAAGTCATCTTATAAAACCTAGTACAACACTAGTGAACAGGGAACTTACTAGTATAGCTAGTGTCTGCATGAAAGCCTAAGCATGCATATCTATACCACCTGTAACAGGGTCCACTGCAGATTTTTTTTTTTCCCCCCATCAACAGCATCTACCCATGCATCTAACAAGAGGGGGGCAGCTGCACTGCTGTTCAGCAGCTTCAAGTTTAGGACTTGTTTTATTGGAGATAAGTCTATTACAGTAGACTTCAGAAGCTGCAGACAACTGAGCTTCCTATTACAGCCTCCAACTATTCTTGCACACTGACTGTTGTATTGACAATCTTTATTTTCTGGACCAGTGACATTTTTCTTCCTTAACTATTATTTTAAAATTGAGATGCTAAACACAGATAGCAAACCTCAGCACTGGAGTCTTCCAAGTCCAAGCAAGCAGCTAGTACTGAATAGAGGCAGCAGTCTGAAAGTTTCAATTTTTCAGATATGGCTATGACCTATTAAGGGAAACTGCATATTTTGCTGGGCATTTCCTCAACTTAAAACACAACTTGCCTACTTGCAGAAGAGATCTGTCTTCTAATTACTCAGAGGGAAAGTAGTTTTTATTAACCAAAGTTTATTTTTCTAATGAACATTTAAG
>NC_048896.1:37079696-37140591 GCF_011077185.1 Oxyura jamaicensis
CCCCCCCCCCCCCCCCCCTTCCACCCAGGGGATTTTCCCAGCAGTTCCCCAGACCGAAGAGTGGGAATCACTGACAAAAATGTTCACATAATCTGTCTGGATTAGTGATTGTACTCTGGATGTCACAACACTCATCCAGTAGTTTCCAGTAGGGAAAACCCCAGAATTAAAAGTTGTTGGCTTAAACAGGTCTTTCCAGCTCATTTCTGATCCAGCTCAAAGCCTGGTGGAATGAAGTAATTCAAGCACATTTTGTTTTGTGATCCATAAGCAGACCACACTGCCATGTCCTCCTTCAGAAAATCCACTGACCTAACAATCAAAGATTCTATCTTCCATATCAACAAAAGCCTTGGAAAAGAGATGGCCAGTTCCTCTGCACTCAAAAGGTCTACCTAACTAACATCCGTCTCCTTTTTTATTCATTTTCACTTAATGTTATAAGTATACTCATTTAACAGCTTCCCAGCTGGAGACATCCCAGCCTCTTTATAAGAGGAAAAAAACTGTAGCTGTTAGAGCGCAAACTCCAGCAGGAAAATCCAAGCAAGTTACCAGATTTAAGAGTCTGAAAAGTGTTTGTTTTTTGTACAATGCTAGAGTCAGGTTTTCTGTTAGGAAAGGAGGAAGTTGGGGGTGTCACGTCACTTGTCACACTTTAATGATAGAAGGAGAGGCTTAGTGACAAACTGGAAATCAGAAAAGATCCAAGAGCAGAGAGAGTTGTCCAAGACCACAGAGACAGTGGTACAACTTCTAGCCATGTCAACACAATAGGTGGCTCTAAGAGATGGAATCGAGCTGCCAGAGTTTAATCAAGAGGGACAGCGTATTTTAGACACAAGTTAAGAATCATCCTCTTGTCTTGATACAGGCTTCAATTAAACTAGCTTAACACAGCAAGCCCCCGCTGAAGCTCTAAGCACAAATAAGTTAAAGTTCACCCCTATTAAATAGATTTAATAAACAAAGTCAGAATATGCAAATGTTTACTCAGTTCACACTATTTTTAGTAACAGCAATCTAGAACCACTCCTGGATTAAGATGGATAGACACCAGCTAATCAAAACATCCCCACAGTTGCCTAAGGTTTGTGACATTTCGCATTGTCAGATGATCTTTAGTTGTATCACTTTTAGTCTTTCTACCTCCTTATTAAATTAAGGAATTTTCCATTTTTGCTCTTATCAGTTTTCCCACCCAGCATCTTGGTGTCCAGGGCCTCTTTCACAGAGATAGTTCTATCACCTTTAACCATCTTTTATTTGTCCAAATACTTCATCATTAAAGGTCTTGAGTTTTGGAGGGTTTAAACATCTTGTGACTTCCAAATACTTTGAGTCACCTAGTACTCCACTGTTACTTTAAGAGAAAGCAAATGGTGATAACATTAAATCAAATAAGCACTCTATTAGCTTCCCATTAAGCAGGCCTATGGACTACTCTATGAACTAGAAAGAGAAAAGTTACTTGGGATTCCCTGATCCTTTTTCTGTTCTCCAGACTCCTGTATGCAGCTCTGGGAGCATAAAAGACTGACAGCTGTCTCAGTTAATCATTTTGGTTCTTAGCTGTAGATGCCCTGTCTACAGTTTGTGGGTCTACGGTGTCAGCCCTTTCTCAACTCCAAAAGTCTCATGGTAGGAAGCTTGCTACACTGCCAAAGATCAACAGATTTAAAAGTGGGCCATTTCAGTATCAGCCAGATCACTAATAGAAACTCTATCAATCAAATTACCTCAGGTCTGTTCTGTGCAAAGATTCCTATGTATTGGATTTGAGATGGTTTGAAGCCTCGGTGGAGTAATGCAGAGCCCACAAATTCTGCTCTGTCTGAAACCTGGGGGAAAATAAAGAGAAACCAAATGAAAGAGTGAGACAAGTTTAACAGGACAAACCACGTAGAACGTTTTCTTACAATAAATTTGTCTTACAAGAATAATAATGTGAAGTAGACAGTGGTTTTCTAGGCCATTTTGGATACCCTCTGACCTTGATAAACTGAAGACTGAATATAGACACCATACTTGCACACAAAACACAGAAGAGTACTTAATCCAGCTGGACTTTAACTGTTCAGTGTAAGTTTAGATTTAATGCTCACATGCAGAAGAGGCAGTTTTGTTGTGTTTGTATTAACCTCCAGAAGTGACCCTGGAGTGAGCCAGCTTTATACTTCTCAATGACAAACATTACATATGCCATCCTTCTGCTTCTTTCAGAAGACTACTGAACTCCTGGTGCCTACAAGAACACCATTCCACTTTTCAAGAAGTACGAGAATTAAGGAGAAAAAACAGTTCAATAAATAAAGCTTTTGGGAAAGCAACTTTCTAATTCCTCCTTCCATATAGCATATGACTCAAATCTACATGTCACATGTCTTGACCAGAAAAGTTTTGTTAACGAGAGGCTGTACCCAATAAATACCCAGCAAAATCACCTTGGAAGGTGACCTCTGCTACATACAAAAGGTCTTTAGTGACCCTAGCACTACGTACTAGACAAGGCTTATGCAAAGTTTAAGATACCACTTACTAAATCAGGAACAACCTGAGAATACAGAGCTGTCCAAAGACGATTTGCATAAAGATATATTTTTAGCAATCATGAAGAAACAGTGTGCTGCTAGGTAGAAGTGTATCTATTAACACTCCGTCCAAGCATTATTCAGCACTGAGACAATCAAAAAGCACAGGTAAGATTTGTAAAGTAAAGCTAGCCTCTCAAATGAATGACTATAACAGTAGCATTATGAGCCTCCAAATACTGCCTCTGAAAGGCTGCAGCTTTGTAGTAGTGTCCAAATTTTACACAATTCAGCAATAAAACGCTGAGAGCTGCCAAGATAATCCAAAATACATTCAGGAATAAAACAGTGAATGAACAAAGTGCAGGAGGTATTCTTTCCCTTGTAAATGTTTTTGGGGCTGTTCCTTTAGGATTTTAACAAGAATTAGAATCTTTCTGCAATATTTTGATGTTACTTTAAAACACCATGAATAATTAAGTCTTTTTATATCACACCACTGGATGTTGTGCCAATGGTCTCAGTAAGCAAAAGCAGATCTAGCACAAAGCTAGAAAGGCTACTTACCTCTTTATAGGAGATCCACTCATATGGCTGGTTTTGTTTTCTAACGCCGAGACATGGACCATTATCTAAAAACAGCAATAAGTTACTTAAAATTTAACCCCTGCTTCCTCTGTCTTAACAGCACACTAACTATACACCCACCAGCATTAAGCTGACAGCCTGTGAATTCCTTGGAGATACCTTCAGAATGCAAACCCCATTTTGGGGTTGGGGAGGGAAGCAGGCAGGGAATGAAGCTGGGGAAGGTTGGTTTAGGCTAAGGAAGACAGCACTGATTTAATTCACACAATGCTGCTTCACAAGAGATCATAATTGGGTTTGGCTTCAAGATGCTCGCATTTAATGCATTCATCTTATTGATGGGTAGACAACCTCCTGCCACAACTGGGCTTCAGGAGCCCAGACCTTCAGTTCTTGACACCACTGAAAAGAGTAACTGTAAAATTAAACTTACTTGATACATGCAACCCCCTTTGGAAGATGTCATAAACTGTTCTCACATCATCATAGTAACGAGTTAACAATTCATCACTCTTAAGGAGAGAGGACCTTCGGGCATGCTCACCACCCTAAAAAAAAGATAGTTAAAAAAGGTTTGACACTTGTTGGTTACAAATGATCAGGAAATTCCTGAAGGAATAAGAACATCTCATCCATTTTAAACATTTTGTTATGAGTCTTCATAACTTCTGCTTGAGAGAACTTCATTTCTGTTTCCCAGGACATCATTAAAGAGATGCAATTTCCCCCTGCATTACTAAAAGTACAAGGCGAAAACCTATCCTCAGCTACATTTGTTCTGTGCTCTCATATGTAAGAACCACAAAATGCCATTTGACACCCCTCATTAGACAGAGATCTTCTTTAGAAGCATTTTATCCCATTATATCAGCAGTTAAGCTTTCTAAATCCCTCCAACCTCAACTGGAGCATTCTAGATGTTAACACTGAGATCCTAGTTTACTTTTCCAATTAGGAAATAATAAACAACCATGTTCAGACTGAGGTTTCAAAACCTAAATGATTTTAAGCATGGTCAGTTTTAATCTGCTACTATAAAATAGACTATGTTAAATAATCTCATTTTACACCAATTAAAGTTTCAGGAATTGCAGTTATGCAAGCACTGTTGGGCCATACTTACTAGTTCTGTTCAGGTGACAGAGAACAAGCAGATTCTTAACAGGGAGACAGTACAGCTGGTTAAGCAGTTTCAAGTAAATATTACCTAAAATCCTCTTTATCAGTAGTTGTAGACAACTTGTGGCCCTTTCAAAGAAGTCTCGGACTACCTAAATCTATGCAAGTTGTACCATCACTCGTGATGTCAGAAACCTATTTAGACGCAATTAGACTCTTCCCAGGCTATTGGTCTGGTTTTGATTTCAGTGTACCCTGGAAGATCAGAGAGTACCTGTTACAGATAACTGGACTGGAAAGATACAGGTTTGTGCAGGTTTAACTGCAGAAGATGCAATATCACACGCATCCATGGAAAGGAGCTAGCACATTAGTGATTCATCAGAGAATCAAAACATTTTAAAACTGAAACAAGTTGGACTTGTTTTAGCAATACTATGTGTAATGCTTGCCACTCCTTTGACTGTAAGCAGAAACATACACTGTGAATGTGGCCCAGAACAACTTAATGACTAGCTCACCTCCAAACAGTCATAACATTAGAAATTCAAGAGCATACTTGCCCTCAGACCAACATCTACTCTATGGAGAATGAACTGATCACTTTGACACATCTCTGCCTGGAAAGAAGAGCCAGACTGCCTATTTTATTGCACTTGTTTCACAGACATTGGATAACCAGGGTCAACTTTTAGATTTTCTAGTTTTACCACCTCTGGAGCTAATCAGAAGGAGATCAAGCCACATAGTTTGTAACAACAGTCATAGGAAACATCTACATGTAACATATTGGCACCTTGCTAGATGCACTCCAATTTCTGTGTAGGTGAGTATCACACACCTTAAGTCACTCCTTGGGCAACCGTCAAGAAGTTGGTTTTCTTCTCAGCTGAGCTGGTACTATTTTGTTTACATGCCCTACTACTCGGAACTAGAACAGCACCTTTCAGAGGGCCTGAAGCACTAACTGAACCTGAGGGTGAGGCTTATCAGGCAGAGAACACAGCTGCTTAGATTCAGGGCTGACTGCACTGTCCTTCTTAACAAGAAAATTAAGAAGCTATTGCAGACTCCTATTGCAGAGACCCACTGCTTCTGTTTTACCAGTAAAGGAAAGCATAACCAGCTTATCATCCTGCTTACTTAATTCCTTTTCTCAACACAAAGTAAAGCTAACTCTTACTCTAGGGCTGCTAGAAATTCACTTTCCTGAAGAACACAGCTTCTTGTGTGAGGACCATCAGGAGTTCAATGTTAGTCTTCAGAGATGTGGTGAGATACGCCTTGATATGCTGAAGATCATTCAGACCTTACCTCATGCTGCCACTTTTAAGTCATCTATTAGGTGGCATTATGGTATTGGTCTAATCTTGCTCTGGAGTATAAAGGACTAGAATTACACTATTTTAAGAGCCTGTACACAGGGTCCTTACCCAGAATATCTGTCCAATTGTCAGGCAGAGCTTTGTAGCAGAAGTGCTTTTTAGTTTGCTGTGAACAGCACTGCTCATTACTAGTCAGACATCTCAGCCTCAGGACTGGATGTTCGGCTGATTCCATGCAAGTTACCTGAATGGGATCTAACAGGTAGATCCAGTACAGAAGCAAGCACTCAGAAGGGTTGTCAGTTTTAAAATGTCCTTAAGGAGCCAAGAAAAAGTTTTTCAATGCTAAGAACAGCCTTGGGTTACTTGTTTAAGGCAGCCATTGCAGCATTTCAGGTTGTCACAAGATGAGCAATTATGCAGCAGCTTGTAGACATTAAGAGTAAGACCTTGGATTGGTTTGTAATAGCTGCATCTTAAGGAAGCAAATTTATTCTGTAAGAGACATATTACATAATCCAAAGAGGCACTGATTGTAACACAAGACAGCCACTTTAAGACATAGGCTTACTTCTTGCTGATACAGGGTGGTTTGGAGGAGCAGTACTGTCAAAACATATTGCTGTCTCAACCATGCCTCAGAGGCAAGAGGCCTAACTTCCATGTTCCTAAGGGAAAGTACACTGCCAGGCGATGCCTGGGTCACTAATGTGCATATTCTGAGCAGCAAGAAGTACTAGCTAGGATTTCAAGCTAGCCATATAGTTTAAGAAAGCTGATCCCCAGGTGAGCACACAACAGCTAAAAATCAATCACTTAATGTGGAGACAAGCACAGGTCTAAATCAAGCACTTACTGAAAGACAAGGCAAGGCAGAGCTCCTGTACCGTATCAGGAGAGTGCATGGAGGTTTAAGAGTTTTCATGAGTGGAATACCACTCTCCACATGTGAATGTCTTTTCGTAAGGGAAAAAGAAAGCTGAAGTACAACCCAAACTCTTACAAGACAATACTGACATTCACACTGTTTACACACCATATTCCTACATACTCTAGCAGAACTTGACCTAAATAGAAGTTACTTGCATTTTTAAAGCAAGACATAATATATTTGACAGCCATACATCCTGCACGCTTAAATCAATCATTCAAGTTGTTTAAATATGTATCACCAACTTAAAGCAATCTGTAAGTGGACTGATCCAAATGCACCTAAGAGTCACAAACATGATTTTGCAAATCTCACACGCTTACAATATTAAGGCCTTATTGCAGCACTGAAATCTTTAGTATAGTCCACAACCGAGTACAGCATGAGTCTCAGCAAGTCTCACGCTTATTTATGATCAATCTTGTCTTCCCTTCCATAGACAGTGGATTCAAGTGGGTCCTGAGAGATTTTCACTTAAGCCTCAGAGATTCTCACAAAATCAATGTTGTGTTTACAGCTTTACAAACAGGGTTTCCTTCTGAGAAATGAAACTGTGGCATGTACATTTCAAAGACTGCAGTCCATGTATTTTGTGACACCTACTCTAAAAGAAAAGATACTTTCAGTAACTCTGCACCCATTTAACTCTGCATACAATCTCTATGCTCCCTCGGTGTTGGTTAGCATAGGTCACTAGGTGCTGACCTACTAAATCAAAGCTTTTCAGAGCCATGAAGTGACCTTGAACAGCAATAAATAGGATATTTTTCCTCCCTTAAGAAGTTATGAAGGCTTATCATCAGAAGGCATAGAAATCCTATGCCAGTCACTGGCTTCATTTAACTTTATTAGATGCCAAGAAAATAAGTCACAAATAAGAATTAAGCAGAAGCATATTTATAACTCAAAGTTATAACCATTAATGAACAAATAGATTTGATATTCACAGTTCTGTAGAACTGTGTTCTGCTACATCTCTTTTGGAGCATGTTGCTGATTCTCTAGACCTTTGAGCATCTTTTCTGATTAAAGAAGATTAAATTAATTTGAGAACAGTGTTTCACATTTTTCTCCCATGGCAATGACAATCCATCTTTGCACAGCTAAGAGAATGGAGTACATGATGTGAAACTCTAAGCAAACGTAGCAAGAAATTGAATCTCTAGCACTGCATTACACTCAGTACTATCATAAAAGCACCACTAACAGATTTGAAACTCACTTCAACATACATTCTCATTTGATTACAGTTTGAGATAGCTTGCAACATTATAAAGGGTTTTTATCTGAATTGTCAAACAAACTGGACAGATCATGGTCATTTCAAGATATTAAAGTTTGAGCTCTTTATCCCTAAGACATAACATTCAGCTGTTCTCCATTTAATACTAGCCATTCTTTCTACTAGCATGTTTTCTGAAGGGACAACGAGAAGCAATCCCGCTCTACCTATTCTGTTCCGCTCAGAGCTGATGCTAATTAGTACAATATGGATCAATTGCACATTAAGTATTTTCAGTGAGGTCTCACATTACAGAACAATTTTAATCATAGAATCCATGAGTGATGAGCAATTTAACTTTAAGAAGTAAAGCTAGTGAGCTGAGACTGCTGTCTAGTCTCAGGCACATAAACATTTGTCACTGGGTTTATGGCCTGTTAAAAGCTGCTGTTCCACCATCTTCCAGTGCAAAGCTCCCCCTGCTATTGATAGTACTGGGTAGCAAGGCACTCCACAGGTGGAAAGCTTCCCTGCTGGTTTATTGCAGCCACTAAAACATGTTGTTCTACAAAAATATTCTATACACTGTCTAAATGACCACTGTCCAGATTGGGAAATCTCACCAGAAGCGAGATCTAGCCTCTGAATCCTTATCTATGTGTGCTTCTTGTAGAGAGATGTTTTTGTAACTATCATGTTGACAGAACACATTTGTCTCCACTTTCTGCAATTCTACCAGGGGACCATTACTTGCTTTGTTTTCATTACAGTAACATGAGTTGTAGGCAAGCTTACCAGCATACTGGAAAAAGAGACTAGGAAATAAACTAAGCTTCTGAATGGAGGGGCCAATTGATGCTTCATTCTTCAGCTCCTCATGAAACATTGCAGAGAAAAAAAGTGTGTGATCTGAGGCTATGATAGGTTTTGCTAGAGCTCATGAAAGGTTACCTACTGTAAATTTCAAACTGGTCTGCCACATTTGTTTGTATCAGTTTACTGTCACATATACTCTTAAGCTCAAGAAGTCATGTTAACTACCTGTGACAGAGGACACCCAAAGATAGCCTAGCCACACAAAAGAATCTCCTGTAATGGGATTCTTTGGTTGCAAAGATGTATGACAAAATCCATAGATGTCATTTCTGACTATCAAGAGTAATGCAACCAACGGTCACCCTTATTCTCCTATATTTTGTAAATACCTCACCTGAAGATCAGAACCATCCAAAGCTATCTCCTTCCTTCAAAAAAGGAAATACTTTGTTTCCTCAGAGTAGACAGAGGCACTCTTGAGAGAATGAAATCCATCATAAAACTAACTCTGTAGTAAACAGAGTCAGTAATCAGTTGTCTATATTTACTTCTAAGCAACAGTTCTTCCCAGTTAGACTGTTTCCATATTTTACTTCAGAATTAAAATCACCACCTAACTGCCACACTGTGCTTCTGAAATCAAGACAAAACACTAAGCTAGCATATCCAGAGTTTGGTACATGGTTGCTTTAATTTCAACTTTCTCTATGGCTGGGCTCTCTTGGCAGGACTTGTATCTTTCCACAGATCATTTCAGGACAGTTAGTACCCTCTTCATGCTTGTAACTTAATATAAAGTTACATCTGTCAGCTATCTATAAGCTAGATATTGTAACAGAATAGTATTAGTCTGATCAGTACACCCCACTGTACACACTCTGACCAAGACCTAATTTAATAAGTCACCACCTAAACAGTTTTAAAGTAAGAACTACACTGTGCCAGCTGTAATATTCACAAGTTTCCTCCCACCACTCAGATCAGAAGCTGCTCTCACCAGTCTCTCTCCCCATGCTAGTTATCACCACAGTGACCTGAAACCTCAACTTGGTTTACAAATTCAGCAAGCCTAAAAAAGAGCCCAAGCCACACTTCAGAGAAGTGTTCCCCCCTCTCCAGTTCAGGAACGCTGCGGTGACTGCCGTAGGCTTCAAAGTTCAGTGAATGACAGCATCAAGTGACACTTACCTCTACTTCCACAGACTGCATTGCTAAATCACATGGCGGTTTTAATGCTTTCGGTCTTGTCGCATACCAGTAGGTTGTGAGAGCTGCAAAAGCACCAAAACCCATCAGCGTGTTTGTTGGAAGGGTGCGCACATACTGCCTGACATCCCCAAGTTCTGGCATCCGTAGATGTCTGAACAACTCATGTGCTTGCATTGTAGTTCAGTGCAGTTGTCCCAGAGCTGGAATCTGTTGACAGGAAAAGAATTAGACAGATTTGAAATTCTGCTTCAATTCAGTATTGTTAGGGGAGAGCAATGTATGCTTTGTCCTACCAGCTTCTCACTATCAAAATGACTTTATCTGCCACTACGCAAGCAATATCTTTAGATGCCTGTAATGCAATTACGTAAATAAGCAATTACTAGTTCATACGCTGGAAAAAACAGGTGTGGCTGACAGGAAGAAATTTCTCCAGGGTTTTAATATCACTTAAGACGCTGCATTTTCACAAAACATGATTCCACGATTTGTTTTTTGTCTGAAGGATAGTATTTCACAAGTGCTAGATCTTTACTAGCAGAATAGCTACAGCACAAGGCTGTTTAAAGAGTAAGTGTCACATGGGGCTCAGGGGAGAGAGGGCAGGGCTCTGTTGGCTTACTTTCTGGCACTAACCCAACAGAGCAACCTGATCCTGTGGGAGCATAGCAGGAGTTTTCACCTCCCCTTCCCTACTCTCCCCTCAGTTGTGCACAGAAAGCTCCACAGAGCCTTTGCAGGAAGGCTCTTCCTACAGCCCACCGTGCTAGCTGGCTTCCTATTTCTCCCAGTGTCACACCAACAATTCATCTTCAGACACGAGGCAGAACAAAGCAGCATCTGGGGGGCCGCGGCAAACAGCGGTATAAACAAGCACAGGAAGCACGTTTTACTCGTCACGTCCATGCAGAGCTGAGGAAAGGCAACTCCTCACCCGTGCCTCAGCACGAGCTGACATGGATATTCCGCAGCGAGAAGCGGCCACGGAAAAAAGCCTCGCTGTCAGCTCAGCTGGTGCCCTCCTCCCCAGCCAAGGTCCCCGGGGACGTTTGTCACATGCCAGAGCCACAGGCTCCTGCCCACTGGGTTAGAGGTGAGCAGCAGCAGGCAGGCAGCGGGCCCTGCCAGGCCAATGGCAACCCGCAGCCGATCACCCCACAGTGCTGAAGGACGGCTGCCTGCCCCGCGCCAGCTCCCAGCTGCCTCCTGCCACCCAGGGACACTGCCAGAGCCGCATCTTCCTGCGTTCAGCCCCGTGCTGTGCTCCTTTGGATCCCTGCAGCTCAGCCACTGGCAAGAGACCTAGAGTGTCAGATGTGTTTGGATGGCTAGGACGTGCTGTGGAGCCATACACTACTGCATGGTGGTAGCGTAGGAGTCGCTGAAATCCAAGGAGCCAGAAATAGAGGTGCTTTCATTTCTGATACCAAGCGTACAAAGTTAACATCTCACACTTCTACAGGAAAAAGTCTCAAGTTTACAATCCACTGTTCAAATCTTTGCTGCTGCCATCAGTTCTTCAGCTAGACAGGGCAGACATAAAGAGACTAACTGGTATTTGAGAAGGATTTGCTAGAGACATCAAAAACACCTTAAGATAGTCCAAAGGGCCCACCGTTTCACAACGCTGCACAGAGCGGCTGAGGTTGGAAGGGGCCTCTGGAGATCACCGAGTCCACCCCCTGCTCCAGCAGGGTCACCTAGAGCATGTTAGCAGGAGGACAGTCTGAAATAAGGTCATGGATATGGGCATCAGGTCCCAGCCCCCCAAGCCCAGGGCCACTGCCTTTCCCCCCTCTTCCCTGTATTTATATCTCCGGGTAGCTGACTGCATGGCCTACGTATGCTGGGTAGGGCCACTACAGAAGTGCCTTTTGATTATTTGCACTGCAATACACAGCCGACCGCATCACAAATCTGTGGCACCTCAAACTGTAGTAGTGAAAGGTAGAGAAGAACTGAGTATATCAAGAAATCCCTTCATCTGTCCTTAGCATAAAAAAATACAGACTCCACTTAGGATCACTATGCCATTGCTTTTTGTGCATAGAACTACACTTCTTTGCATTGCAGGCATGAAAACTGGTGTTTTAACTTTCCATAGATGAACACTAAGAATAAAGTCAATCCCAACAAGAAAGGCTTAGCTTACAAATCAGTTTTAGATATCCTATTAGACACCACACTATCAGATTAGCAAAAGGGGAGTTAAAGTATACATAAGGGCAAAGAGCAAGCTGAGCTCTTTCTTCCTCAAGCCTCAAAATAAGCAGCTCTGACTTAAACAAATACTTGCTTTCCTCTCTGCATTAGTCAGGATATATCCTGCTCACATACTATATAATTCAGGAATGCAGGGTAATTAGAGAATTATTCTTTCAGAAGGCTGGTGTGCTATTACAGCTGACAAGAACTGCAGTAAATATGTTCATTTAATTCACATAAAAGTTCTATTGTAGTCAAGAAACTGGGATGGTTTAGGATTAGGTAAAGGAAAATGAGTATCACCACTCTTCATTTCTTTGACCAGTTGTTTGTAGAGCAATTTATAACAAAACACTCTTGAATTTCAGTTACATAACACTCCACTGCTTATGCTTGTATTGAGAGAGACTCGTTTATTACACCTTCTCCTCTCTCTGTGCTGATGAGGCAGATCAGGACAAAGTTCTCAGCAAAACAAAGCAATTCCTAGCTTTAACTCTATCAGCTAGGTCATATCAACTCTTATGTTCTGCAGTTAAGATGAAGTCAGATGCAACAAGAACTCACATTCATGAACATACATGAATGTGCCCTCTCAAAAAAAGAGGGGGTTTCAACACCCTTCAGCTTTCTTTGATCCATCCCAGTAATTACTTGGCTTATGGTCCAATCATATCAGACATCCAAGGTCTTCCCCATGATCAAGGAGAACAGTTTGAAGTCCACAAAGGTCTTTTTTTAATGGAACTAGATCTGGCCTTCAGTCTTTTCCCTTGAGTAAGGGCCCAGCTAAGTCTACTTTATAAGACAAGCAGAACAGCCTAGCAAGGCTTCATACCAGCACCAACTTATCCTTCAAATTATGCAGCCCCCCCCACACACACCTTGGCACTCCATAATCGCTACCTATGGACCTCCACGTTATTAAGCTTCATTAAAGTTTTGCCCCCACCTTTCACCTCAGCCAACAGAAGAGTAGAAGAGTTATCAGTAAGCTATTAACTCCAACTGCACAGTCAGCATGAGCCATCCGCTTGGAGAAGTGCACTTTGATCTACTTGGTGGTAGGACACTCAACACAGAGACAGTTGTGCAAGGCCAACAAGATTCACTGAGACCAGTGGTTGTAGCTCCATGTTCTTTTCCAAGAATTCAGGTATTGAAGTCACTTCTTACCCAGATAAGGTCTGGGCTGCAGATAATGGACTGTGGAACTAGGTCCTACCATGAGATGGTAGGTGGTGACTGACTGCAGGTCATGGCTGGAGACTGAAAGGAGGCAGATCCCAGGTGAGAAGCACCAGTCCTTGACACTCAGCCTGCTACTTGGGGCACGAGGGACAACATCTGAGCAGGTCAAAAACCACTTTCCTCAAAGCAACCAATAGACCTTGGCTGGTTTGGTTTTAGTTAAACTATACCAGGAAGATAAAGGAAAGGGGTTCTAGTAACAGGGTAGATGAACTACATCAGAGGTAATTACCTATGCTCTGCAGAAACACAGGATTCCAAACCCAGCCCCTGAAAGCATCCCTCTACATTCATCCCATCAGTTCAGTCAGAGTTCTGCACAGCTCAGACAAAGCCAGCTCTCTTTGCACGCACACGCACATGCACACACACACCCCGCAGCACCCAGGGCTCATTCTTTGCAGCAGAGCCAGTATCTCAAGGCAACGACCCAAGTTGGCAGCACTCAGCCGTTCTTTGCTGCTCCTACTCTGGGCACACAATGGGCTATTTACAGAGGGCAGCAGCCTGCCCATTGTCTACCCGTGGCCAGACATGGTTCGAGTACAACAGGAGAGAACAGGAGAGCAACCGTCAGCTTCTATACTGCAGAGAAAACAGCCCCAAGAGCCAGTGGCCTCTCTTCCCCACTACCCTAGCACTGAGAGCAGCAGGACACTGGCACTGGTGATAAACCACATGGCCTAGAAGGAGCAGCCACGTTATTTCTGCGCTCTTACAGAAAGGAGGGCAGTTTCTCTTGCAGTTCCTCTCGCTGTGAGTGGTGTGGCCCCAAGATGTTTTCACTGTGAAAGGCTGGAAGAGGTTACCAGCCACCCATGTACCTTTGGGTTGGCCTCAGAGCTGTTGAGCAATTAGTTTGTTTTTCTTACTGCTACAGGTTACACCCCACAGCTCCCAGTCTCTCCCTAATGCTCAAGTCTTTTTCCACTCATCCTTTAAAGAAGAGCCAAGTGCAGAATCATATTCTCACTTTAATGCAGAGTACAAGAGGGTGCAACTAATAGCTTTGGCTACTGACAAAAAAAAAAATCCTTGCCTGAATAGACACATAATCCTAATCCCATGGAGCAATTTACAATCAGCTTAAGTTTCAACCAGCCCAATCCTTCCCAGATGCACACTCCTACAACCCTCTGCTGGCCAGGGACTCAACTGGTGGTACATGCACACACAGGACATGGTCTAGCAAAACCAACTTTCCTGGGTTAGCTCTGATGCTAGATAATGGCCAGATAGCCATTAGCTCCCAGCAGGAAACAAGACAGTGCAGCTGCCCCTTGGTTCCTCCAGCTGTAGAGGTACACATCAGGCATGTAACTCCAGACACCGCATGCAAGGCCCCCCCGGATTCTCTCCCCCTGCCCTGCAGTCAAGGCTGTAACTTGAGTAAGGCCTTGCAACCACCTGTGTCAGAGCCAGCTGTAACCAGCAGGGAAACCACAAGCACCCTAAAGACACAAAGGAGCACAGGTAATTAAGACCTGAAGGAGATTTCTCAGATTAAGTCTCCTTTCACATAAATGCTGCAGCAAGATGTGTTCCACAATGCTCAGCATGTCACACATAACACTCAAGTCTGGCCCAAAAGGGCTCTCCCAAACAAATCAGATACAGTTGAAATGTAACAGGGTCCCATCATCTGCTCCACTCTCCTCCCTCATTGAAACAAACCTAAATATCACATCTTACCCAGAGTCTCCCAACCAGGTTTCAGAGCTATAAGCCTCGCTTCTGAAGTAGTTAGTGCCCAGATTCACTTTCCTGGAACAGCAATGAAGAAAGAATCAATAAGCTGTTAATGAGGAACCCATCCCCCAGATGGGAACAAGCAGGTCCCTAATATTCACCCCTTAACTTTGAGCCTCCCAGCTGCCTGAAGCCCCCCAGTCTGGCTCTGAGCAAACACCGGGCACCATGCAGTGGTTCAGGTTGCCTCTGAGGGCTGTGTCCCTTCCTTTAGGGCAAGGCAGATGGCTGGGGGGAAGCAGTCTGCCAGCTCGATTCCACCCCACCAGGCAGGACACGGTGACTCAATAAGCTGCAGCTGAAGCAGCGAAGACTTGTTGCAACCTTGAAGCACTGCATCTGACAGGGATGTGTCAAGGCTCTGTCCCCCACTGACAGCCAAAGTCACAGCCTTGTCCTCAGCCATTTGGCTGCAACCCTCCTACAATCAAATGGAACAACACCTGGATTCTTGCCTCTTAATGAGGCCCAACAAGTAATCTGAGTGCACACCAGCGAGGTCACTGGAGTTCACTCCAGTTCAGAAGCCAAGTGGATTCCTGTCATGTGGCTCGATCGATGTCTTTTGTGCAGCCAGCACCCTTCAGCAGCACTTGGTAACACTACGCTAAAGAAATCAGTACTTCCCACTAACACCTTTGAGACCACGACCAATTTAAGTGTTCCCATTGATCTGCACCTATATACACACAGCAGCCACTAAGCAGTCTTACCAGTTTCTCCTCTTCAATGAGGAAATAAAAATGCTTACAAACATCTATTCTGAAGCCTAAGTTACTTTTTCCCTTTAGAGCTACATCCCTACAACTCTGGCTAGCATCACAACACTCCTCTGTTAATTTATCTCAGCCCAAACACAGAGCAGATGACAATCACCCCACAGAAGGGACTGCCCTGAGCTGGCAGCTTTCTGGTGGCATTAACAGCTTGAGTAGCTTGTGCCACTTGTGTGTACCTCAAGTTCACATATGCTTCAAGTACTCACCTGAGACCACACAAGAATGAGTTTCTTATTCATGCCTCGGTCACCTGACAGACATAGCAAAGGGTAACCTGGGTCAGGCATACTTCAGCCATGGTGCATCACACCCGTGTTTACATTCAGAAGTTTAAAAGCGTGTAACCGACAGCACTGGGGCCAGACAGATCAGTAAGTACTTACTAGAAGCAAGTAATTCAGAGTGCTCTCCCAACACTAGCACCACAGGAAAGCAATGACAAAACAAGCAGCCCCCCACCCTTGGCACCAGGTATTAAGGTGCCCCTTTATCTCCTCCAAATGGACCTTTCTTTTCCAGGAAGCTCACCCCTCCTCCCTGGTCTATTAATGCAGCCCATCTGCAGAGATGTGAAAAACAAGGCACATGCAGTATCAAGCTAAAAAGCTTAGGACTTCTAGGTTTAAGAACTGCAATTCATATAAAGCCAGAAGTCCTTTTCTGGAAGCAGCTTGTTACCACAGGGCATCATGCATTTCTGCTATAAGCCTTAAATAAAGAAGTCCAGCAACAAGAGAAAGCTTTTTTTTGCCTCCCCTCTATCAAACCACAGAAGCGGTTTTCAGTCAATGTTGGACAAACTACCAGTACCAAGGTTCAATTCTTAATCAAAAGATGTATTTTACTATTGTATTTTGCCCTCTGTAGATGACTAACTCTGAAAACAAGAGGCAGCAGGAGAGCAGAAGCCTGTGTGTTACCAGGAGTCAGGCAGGACCTGCAGAAAAGCAACCCCCCCCCTCACCTGCAGGCAGGGTTCAGGCTGCTGCCTGCAAAGGTCAGTGCTGTACAGCAGCCCTTCCCTCAGCCACGCAGCACAGTGAACTCCCACACAAAGTCCTATACCTATGGACAAGCCATCTCCCCTCCTGTTTGTGAGGATTTCTGGGGAGTTACCACTGGTTATATTTTAACAAAATATTTTGTGTACTTGCCACTTGCAGTTTGGCTGCCTTATTCTACTGCTGTGCTAGTCTTTGCATCACACTACCAGAAGCCCAATTTATCAAGCAGTGTATTCCCTTGGGCCAGAACCTTTCCCTCTGCTGCACATACGAGAAGTCTGGTGCCATTAGCCTGAGTCTACAGGTTCCAGTTATCTGCATTATCAATACTTTACAAAATAAATAGAAAGACCAAAACAAACAAAACCACTATTGTATTCTGTTGCTCACACTAGCTAGTGTCTCCTCATAGGGGAAATAGGAAGAGTTCACGCCTCCCCACTGGAGATTAACACACTCAGGTCTGAAAAGGGTATGATCTACCTCCTCCAAAAATCCAATGCAACATTAATTTGCAGTGGAGCGATCAGGTAGGAGAGTCAGCTACAGAGGCTTTACTCAAAGAAAGAGGAGAGTTACTTACCCAGGTAAGTATTTTGAAGAGTTTTCTTTCCTTCCATTTGAATTGCTGGTTTTATTTTTCCACTGATACAGACACCAACCTTGTACTTGCCCTTGACGCGAAAGGCTACTCAGGGGCAGGCTTCTCAAGAACTGATGACCTACTTCCAACCTCAAGCTGGGAGATTTGTGGTTGTAAAACAGTGTCTACCAAATTTAGAAGCAGCCTCTTGATTCAATATAATCACTGCAGCCCCCAGAATAGGCTAAGGCCAGTTGCTCAGGACCTTGAATTGAGTACACTACACAAAACAGATACTCATAACTACAAGCTCTTAATCCAACCCCCCAATCATTTCTGTATTCCAATATAAACACACGTGATAGCTTTCTGTTCCAAGGAATCAGCCAACAGCAGTACAGTTCCATGAGGAGCTCCGTATTTCATTTTCCTACATTAGGGGTTGCTGGTGATGAAAGAAAAGAACGGTGTTTTTCCCCTAAGCTCAATGCCTTCTTGATCCGAGAAATCTGAGCTGAATCTCTTGATCTGAGAAACCTCAGCCCTCAAGCCAGAGCACATTCCCAAGCACAGCGGTGTGGATATGAGAGCTCCCAAGCAGGCTGAGGAGACAGCACTGTTCCCTGCAAAGCAACGTGGCCAAAAGAGCCTGCTTGCACCACGCAGAATAATTTCACCTAGGCACAAGTATAAAAGCACGGCGCTTCAGGAGCGCTTCGTTTAGATGTCCCTGGTTCCTGTCACAGGACAGGACCATCGCATCTCTGACACTAACCCAACGGAGCCAAGCCTTCAGACGGATTGCTAGGTCCAGAAGCATTTCGGTAAAACCCCAGACAGCTCACAGGCTTGCACTTTAGAAATTTAGAAGGCTCCCAGGGTTGCCATTCCTGTTGAACAGGAACAACAAACGCGTGCACCTCGGAACAAAAGCATCGCCCAACTCGGATAAACCCCCGGCTCCGCATCCCTACCTAGCAGGGGGCAGGCGGCCTGCGGGCTCCCAGCCCCTCAGCTTCCATTTTAGGCCGCCTCACCTCACGCCACACTTCCACACGCACTTAAAAAAATAAAAATAAAGAGATGCTGCTTCAACAACACGCTGTATTCGACAGCAGCCTCCTCGGGTCCAGTGAGGCAAGGTCCGGCACCCAGACGCTGCAACCCCCAGCCCAGCAGCCAGCCCGGCGGTGGCAAACGGGGCTCTGGGGACAGCCTGCGCTGCGCCACGGCTGGCAGGAGGCCGGGCACCGCTCCCGTGCCCGCCGCAGCCCGGCTGACAGCCGGCCAAGCAGGCCGCCCGGCCCCGGGGCTGCGGGCAGGTCGAGGCGGCGGCCCCGGCAGGCCCCGGCAGGGCCCTGACAGCCGCCGGCGCCCGGCCGGCAGCCCCCCGGCCTCCTCACCCCCGTCCCCCCGATGGTGGCGGCGGTTCCCCCCGAGCCCCGCTCACCTCCCGGCGGCGGCACGGCGGAGCAAGGCTGTGCGCGGCTTCCCCCGGCGCCGCCCTATTTAAGCGGAGCACGGCGGGAGCGGCGGGTGCGTGTGGCGAGCCCGCCTCCTCCGCCCTCACCGCCCCCTGCCGCCGCAGCACGGAGGGCCAGAGGGCTCGCACCGCCTCCTGCCCGGGGCCTAAGGCTGTCCCGGCCCCTCACGGCCTGTCCCGGACCCTCACGGCCAGCCCCGGTCCCTCAGGGACGGCCCCGGCCCCTCACGGCCAGCCCCGGTCCCTCAGGGACGGCCCCGGCCCTTCGCGGCCAGCCCCGGTCCCCCGCAGGCAGCGGGGACAGGCCGGCAGTGAGTCGCGTTGTCCCTCTCTCCCTGTGGGGTTCAACCCCCTCACTTCATCCCCCGAAATTCAAGGAGCCCCAACGAGCCGCTTTGTCCTTCCCTGGCCTGCTCGCTCGCAGGATTTGGAGCTGCAGGGTGCAGCCCTTTATACCTTACAAAGCCAAGGTGACAGCTTGTGAGGGCAGCTTTTCCTTCCAGCTGTACAAAAGCCGTCTGCATCCAGTACAAGTATGCTAAAAAGGTGCACGTTTCATGATAAAAGGGGATGAAGAACTCATCGCAACCCCAAGAACCATACGTTACCCACCACTAAATTTCGTTTGTGAGGGGACTGCAGATTTGAGGTGTGCTGTGACAAAACAGAGGAACTTGGAGTCGTATCAGTGACCCCTGAAAGCCAAGTTACCTTGCTGTGGTTTGGCTGTGTGCTTCACTGGCCCATTTCGTTTGTAAATCATCAACCCAAATCTCAAAAGTTCTGCCATATCGTACACACTGAGAAGTGCCATGGGTTTCAGCCTCCTCTGTTTCATGGGTTGAGTTACCTTAAGTGTGAGCTAAGACTATACACATTCCTATAAATATATAATATTTTGTAAAATATAGAAGGTACTTTTATTGTACATAAGGACAACCGATCTTTACTGGTTTCTACTGGAGTATACCAGGCGTAGGACTAAATCTAAATGCTACCAAAGTCCCGGAGCCTGTCCTCCCTTCACAGCACAAAGGAGGAGTGCACTTGGGCATGTAGATAGTCCTTGCTTAACTGCACTCTGATCACATTGTGGAGGGTCTCACAAATGCAAAACAGATTCCTTTCTCCTGAAAAGAAATGGGGACATGTCATCCAGGAGTGCATCTAAGTCTCTGCAGCTGCTAATGGGCATGGAGTCCACAGCACAACTAAAGCGATCCGAATAAAGCCCCAAGGCACACACAGCCTGGACATCAGCTATCTGGAACAGCTGCACTCCGCTGGTTTGTCCCTGTTGCACCACACTTCTTGCTCGTGTAGACAGAGCCAGCCTCTGCCATGTGATTTTTGCATCAGGTCCGTAATTTTGGATGATGGCAACAATCAAGTGATGTGGAAATAGACCATCTCAGGCACTGGTGGCTTTTTTGCCCCCTGAATGCTTCTATCTGGCAATCAGCAAAACTCAGATTTTATCTATTATGCAAATTAATCCTTTGTTATCACATTCTTCTCCATCTCTGGGTCTCAGAAGGACACAAACCACATTTTTAGCCCTCTTAGAAAAACTTAAGTGAACCTACTTTTGCCTTGTCTCCCACTGGAAAAAGGATTTCTAGGAGCCGTGTGTCTGTGTGTCTGTCTCTCTCTATCGCTGTTGCATGTACCCTTTTGTGATTCCTGTCATCAGCATGGAAGTGCAAAACTGCCAGCAATTTGAGTATGTGTCTCAGTAATTTGACACTCACCAGATTATCCATCCGGGGACCCCATTACTCTCTGAAATTGGCTTTTTCCAAACCTAGTCTCAACCAAATTACTTAAAAAAAAAAAAGCATGTAAAGAAATCAGGGAAACTATGTAAATAAAATCCATAATAAAATATTGGGCTATCTTATACAGGGGAGCTAACAAAACCAGCACCTGTGGATGAGTGTATTCCAGTTCGTGCCCATTGCCTCTTGTTCTTTCACTGAGCACCACTGAGAAGAATCTGCCTCCATCTTCTTGCCATGCCTGCTATAAATACTTATGCACGCTGACAAGACGTGTCCCCATCCCAAGCTTTCCCTTCTTGAGATTAGGCACTTCAGCTTGCTCTCCCAGCACAACAAACATCTCTCTTGTACTGGGGAGCCCAGGCTGGACCCAGCACTCCAGCTCTCCATCAGTACTCATATAATAATATTGATAATGAAGTACTGCTCTTACATACATCTATTAGCTGTCATTGGTGAAGTAAATTAAGCACCTGGCTGAAAAATCACTTAGCTGCATTCTTTTCGATTTGATTTACAGGGTATGCACATCACTGTACTGAATCAGCCTCTCCTCCTTGAGAGCCATCCCAAGTGCATCATTTATATACAACATAAACTGTCTAGCCTTCTACCGTACTCCATCTGCATCTGCTTACATTTGCTTGAAATATCAAGAGAAGAAAAAATAAAGTTATGTCTTGTAAATAAGCACTTCAAGATGTCTAGCATATATTGCAGACATCATATAAAAGCCATGAGCTACTGTATCCTCAAAACAGGCATAGCTCCTTATGTCTTTTCAGCTCTCTCTGTAGTGGGAAATGGAATAATTTTCCTTTTTCATTTGTAACTGTTTTATACGCTTGGGAAAGAGATTATAAATCCTGACGACAATTGCCAGGGAACAGGAAGAAGGAGTGGTCCCTCTGTGCTGGAGAATGAGTGAGGAGCCAAGGGGGACTCCAGCAAAGGCAATGCCCCCCATGCAGCCCCCAAGCAGCAGGGCAGGTGGCAATGATCAGTTCTTCCGACAGCTCTGGGAAGGTGAGGTGACAAGGATTGGTGGGGCTCTAGGTAAAGCTCTGCGTGGACCCAGCCCAAACTGTGCTTCAGTCCCACTCGCTCCGTTACCTTACATAGGCACTCTTCAGCTTAGAAACACAGGTGTAAGGAAGTCATGAATTTAATGAGTTCTGTGAAATACAAGTCTTCTGAACAATGAGATACCAAACCAGGAAAACAGGGTGTTTCTGAAATCCCCTGTATAAAAGCAGAGAAAAATAACTGCAAAACGTCTATGGTGTAACAGAAAAGAGAACTGATATATATGTGCATACATGCACACTCAAATATATGGAGAAAGGGTATTTGGGAAAATCTGCTTGAGAACACAAGTTACATTGCATAAAGCTACATTACAGAAATATATAAACTGATAATAATGCAGTCTGCTTAACTGAATATTAAGTAAAATATTACACAGATAAACAGAGCAAGAAAGTGTAGAAGTTAGATATTTATTATGTCTAAACTCCAGCTAAAAATTGAAGTGTCTACACATGTCAAAAATAAAAGACCGTCTCGGGAATTTATCCTGAGCACAATCCTTTCTGGCTGACAAAAATAGAGAATTGTTTTATTTGGTATAGATTACAGTTACCAGAATATGTTTAACACAAAAAACAACAGCAGTGCTCAAAGCAGAGCAAGACTGCAGCATGCTGAAAGTCCCTCGCCAGATCCGACCTCCAAGTGCCCGGTGTGTTTTCACATCCTTCCCACACCCACACTAACTGTTGCAAGGAGCCCTGGAGCACAAGTGCAAGTTCAACCCCAAAAGCAAGCAAGAAACATCTGGTAAATAATGTCTGGGGCGAGGTGTGTGCCCATCCCCTAGCCTGCTGGCTCAGCAGTGCACTCCACCAGGGCAAGGGCTCATTTGGACCCCTTCAACTCCACACTAGCACCCACGGGGTCCTAAAGGGGAATATACAAAGAATTAATGCTCTTTCTAAAAGCCAAAGAGCTGGTATATACTGATTGTGACATTTAGTTTTTAAGTTAGTGTCTATTATTCAAAAAAGTGTCAGCAAGCCTGCAGACACCAGTGGGAGACGATGGGAGAGCGGGGCTGATGGATCCCCAGCTGCACAGCTCCAGCAAAGAAACAATTCACAGGAGCCACCTGCGTGAGCCACCACCTATAGAAAGACACCAAAACACCAGTTTCCAAATACACCTTGTGACCTGTGTGTGAAGTAAGCCATGCTGAGCCCCACGGCAGCACACTGCAGAAAGCCTGCCTGCCCTGTGTGGGTGCCTGGGAGCTGGGCACCAAGCACAGCACACGTGCATCGGCAGCTGGAGCAGCTCAGGCTTTATCTCCTTGGCCACAGGGCTGAGGTTGCATACTCCTTCACACTTTGCAAGGTTGTGTTGAGAAAGGGTGATGGCAAGAGCCAACTCACAGGTTAATGTCGTGGGGAAGAGGAGTCTTGGGAATATTTTTAATAAAAGACGTGGATAACATCAGCACGGCCAATGTACACCCCACTAAAGTATTCCACAATCAGGTGCATAAGTAAACTACATCTTCAGTTGGGATAAAAGCCAACCCAGGGATTAAAGCAGCATCTTGTCAAGGCTCTTCATCATAAATGACCTGTATTGTCTCTTGCAATGGGTGGAAACAATTCCACCCTCTCTCTGTGATGATGTGAGTCACTGAGTTATGCTGTGCAGTAAAACAAATAGGTCTGGCTTTGGATAACAAACCTTCCTATCCAAGCTCCCTTTTAAAGGAAATGGACATGGAAAACAGGCTAAACATACCTCTCCCTGGTAAAACACTGTCAATAAGCAGAAAATAAGTGCTGTATTCTGTCAGGAAACCACCAAAATCAGATGACACCTTGGGCATATATCCAGTTTTCCATAGAAAAGAGCTACTGGGTATTGGCACAGTTTCCCAGATGGTGAGCACTGGATAGCATGCAGCCCGGCATCATGCATGGACCCAAGCTTTAGAGACAGGACACTGAGTAGCTCTTCAGAATTGTTTCCTTACCCTGTTCCTGACCAGCAAAAGTGGGTCAAACCATCCCTTCTGACCTGGTGTTTTCCCATCCCATCCTGTCCCATCCCAATGCTGACACACACAACCCAAGCTACCCACCTCAGAGACCTCACTTTACCATACCCTGATCTTCCGTGGCTCCAACCATGTCCTGTCGTCAGCCTCCCCCCGCATCATTTCACACAGCATCCCAGAGGGAGCCTTGTTATGGGATGCTGCAGCCTCTGCCCCACGCAGGAGCACATTCATCCCTGCAAGCTGTCCTCCCTACCAGCGGCACGTGCACGGGGTTGCTTCCTTTCTCCTACCCTACACAAGCCAAGAGGCTGAGCATCAGTGGTCACTGAAGAGAAGTGACTTGGTGACGAGATGGTGGTCAACGCTGACTCAGCATGAAGAGATTTGGATGGCACAGATGTGCAGCACTCCAGTGATCATTTGGTCTGGAAGGTCCCAAACCTGAGTGTATTGAAGGCTTTTGACACCTTTATGTTCGTACATTTCACTGGGCATCCTGGTAACAAAATTCCTGTCTTACACAGAGATGGACCTGGAAGAATATTTTAGAACCATTTCATGTGACAAAATTCTTACTGTTTTAAAACATTATTGTGTGAAGTGTTTAATTTTTTTTTATGGACACCTATATATTGGTGCTTAAACAAATTGATTTTTCCAAAATATATGTCTAGAAATATGTACTAGCAGAAAACTTTAATAGAGACAAAGAAACCTAAATTCTCCTGTGTCTAAAATAAGTTATTTCCTTATCTTTTCTGCTATGCAACAGCGGCAGATCTTATTTCAAGGTTGTTTAACCTCTGTGTGAAAACACAAATTTTGTACGACTATATCTCATACATACTTCTGAGGTTTTAATTCAAATAGTCTCCAAAAAAAAAAATCACTTGTCTTTACAGGTGTTTGAAAGGAGGATAACAGCTCCACAGTTATCTGAAAGAAGAAAAAAAGTAGTGCTTCAGTGGTTGGAGCCAGGTTGGGCCCAGGAGGACCGACGTGGGGCTGAAACAGATTGGGTGGGCTGGAAATGAGCTACGTTTGCACAGGACCACACGGGGTCTTAGTGCTAACTGGCCCAGGAGGACCCATTTCATAGCCCAGAGTTTCCCTTCTTTTTATTCTCTGATAGATGAGGGACAACAAAAGGCAAAATCTGTTGGCAGTGGGGAACCACCGTGCTGCTTGTCTGGATGGCTTTTCCTAAAGCCAAGGCTCCACGTTCTCCCTCAGCATTAAACACACCTGACTGTGTACCTGTGTGAGGCTGAATGGCCTTTTCAGCAGGAAAAATAAATGAACAAGATCTAAAGTTCATCATCCATTTGCATATTTCTTCCACATTCAGTTTCTTTTACTACAGGCCTCAAGAGCCAACCTGTCACCTATCTCGCCCAGCAGGGTCACCTGTCACAGAATATTCAATATTTGCGAATAAATCCTCTTGTCCTCTTCTAACAAAGGGAAAAACAAAAGGTACGGCTCAGCAACACACGCCAGTTTCCCTTGCAAGGGTCCACGTTTCACCCTGAACGTGCCATCCTGTAGGAGCCAGGTCAGGATCTCAGCCCTGTGCTCCCCTGTGCCCCACGGGGTGAAGTCCCGTACTTGCTCCAACCGGGAGTAACCTTTCCAGAGATTTCAACAGGACTGCTCCTGGGGTGCATGACCTATAGCAAGATCCATTATCAGTGAGTCACTAGCAAAACGGGGACAGGCACCCAGGCATGTGCCATATGAAGTGCTTAATTTTAAGCTGCCACTTCTGTTCCAGGCACAAAGAAGGGTTTATGTCCATTTTTCCATATTTCCAGCTAGAACAGTTTTTCTAAGAAAGTCTAGCCTTTTTGGGAATTAGGGGGATATCTAGCTCTGCACTGGAGAAGTTGTTAAAAAATCAGAAGCAGTTTTGATGTAACATGAGTTCACTTGTCTTCCAGCAGTACTACAGCACTGCAGTGCTTCCATATCAATGGCTTATTTTAAACTGTTTGGCTGATCATTGTTCTTAGCCACGCAGCATTCATTCACGCTGACATTTCACAGTGCCCGCCCTGTCTTCCTTTTTCCTCTTCTCTCATTCCTAAACTTACTTCCCTGTGTTTCTTGACACACATAACTCTCTTAGTCACCTGATAACAAGGTGACCTGAAGACAAGTATCCAGCTTTACTGGGTACTTCCTACTGGTTTTGTCATTTATATGGCCCATATTAAACTTCAAGAAGAGATTTCCTTGGTTATCTTACTTATTCCTTTACTTCTCAGCATCCATTTGCTTCATCTCTGCTTCTCTGCATTTTCTGTTGAGCAATCTTTTATTCCCCTTCTTTAGTTTGCCTAGCAGCATCACAAAATCCTACCCAGGCTTCCTTAGCAGTGTTTTGTTTTGTTTTGTTTTGTTTGCTTGTTTTCATTGCTTTTATGATGCTTGAGTCTTGCTTTTCGTTGTAAGAATGCCCCTCTTGAGCTTCTAGGTGTCGTTTAAGGAAACAGAACCAGCATAAATTAATATTATAAATACGTTTGAAGAGAAACCATACAACTGATGAATGATAAATGGTTATTCAACCTCTGCTCCCTGCGCTGCCTGCAGTGTCAGCTCGGGGTAAGTAAGGGTACTTCGGGATGCAGGCACCTTGGGGTGGCACTTACAGGGCGGGCAGGCGAGGGCTGGTGGTAGCAATGGCAATAGGTGACAAACGGGGTTCTCATGCCAGTCACAAGCATTTCTTATACTCCAAAAGGCACTGCACTGCCACCGGGCTCTATTTGCTTCTTCACGGAGAGGTCAGCGCTGGCTCTCGCGCGCTGGCACGCGCTGCTTTTGTGTAAAAAGGGCAACAGGTGGCAATGCTCACCCCAAGGTCACAGGGAAACGCGTCTGCTGGTCACGTATGGGGCCAGCAAACATAAAACCCCGTTTGCATTCTCGTCTCACCTGTGTGACAGGCAGCAGGTACTGTGCCAGGTGGAGTTGCGGTTCTCATAATATGAGGATTTGCTGACAGAATTTCAAAAAATAAACCAACACATTTGGGGCAGATTTTTTTTTTTTTTTTTTTAAGCTTTTATTTGCTTGAAGTGACCACGGAGAATAAGGACCCAGGGACATTAGTGTGCAGTGCTGACAACATTAGGAAATATAAAGAAAAGCAAGATTAAAATAGACTTGCAGCTGAGATTGCTCGTGGCTGAAACATATGATTTGGCACAAATCATTGAGGAATGCAGCAGAAAGCAGCTTGGCTTGACTGAGTTGTGATGAACTGAAAGTTACCTAATCAGCACAGATAGGGCAGCTTTTGCTCACTTGTTTTTGTGCTTGCGTTACCAACGGCACACCTTCCAGGTTAAACAGGGCTCTTTGCACTAAAACCAGTGTGTGCTGGCTGGGTGCCAGCACTCCCTCGCGCCAACCCCCAAACTTCCCAGTTGTTTAGCGCATCTCAGCTGTGGTAAAAAGCTCTGCATCCTACTGCTTCTCCTCGGGGACCTGACATTAGAAAACTGCAAATGTGCTCTTTCACCTTAGGGGAGTGCATATGCAAACTTCCCTCTGCCCTCTCTGCATAATGCACCTCAACGGGCATTATCATACGGAGGTAACCTTTAGATAACAATTTAGAGATTAGCTGTTAACAAAAACAGATAACAAAAAAAAAAAAAAAAAAGCTAGCAACCTGTCCAGAAAGTGGGGTAGGGTAATATTCCCCCCCCTCCTGTCAATTGCTTTATTCTCAGTGTGGGCACAGCTCCACGCTGCCTTCAGCTGCGGCGCCCACCCTGCTCAGCCTCACGCTGTGCACATCCTTTGGACGGGAGTGGAAAGGAGAGCAACGTCACACCGCCTGCATCCTCTGGCAAGTCCCTCCGACCGAGCACAGGTTTGTCTTGAACTGTCAATGGGAACTGCTGAAGCTGAAAGGTAACATTTTTTAACATTTTAAAAATGTGAATTCATTCTTTTTCATTCAGTTTACTTTATATTCTCTTCTTCTCTTCAAAGGCTTGGAGAATGCAACTTCCTCTCCACTCTTATCTAAGTACAGAAGAAAATCCTTTCAAAGCCCAGGCTATAAAGCCCAGAGCAGCCTTTCACAAACTATGCTGAGTTATCAGAGGTCTGGCTCTCATAGGGATGAAAGCACCTTTATCACATTCCCAGAAAGCAGTGTCGGGCATGGTTTTGCCCCATGCAGACAGTTTTTCCTCCCACTCTGATCTCGTAGGGAATGCCACAAAAATCTGCCAGTGTCCAGCAGCCTCGTGCAGTCCTTTATAACGTGGAGTAAAAACTACAACTTCCTAAACTTCAGGAAATTCTGCCCAACCAAAGCAACAGATGTTTCCTGAAATTTGTCATCACCTACTCTAGCATAGGGTTGCTACCCTGAGGACATTTCTGACAGGTTAATTTGATAAGAAACGTGAAATGGAAGTACAAAGATGGAGTAAAAACGCAGAGATCACTTTCAGCCTTTTTCAACAAAACCACGCCAGGCCACATACAGGAATGGGCTCCTCATTATCACCACAGTAACTTGTAAGAACTTGATTTTTAGCAGCCCGCCTGTGTGACAATGCACATGAATACTGGTGCTAGCTAATGGCCTCATTCAGCTTCTTCTGGAGGTGATGAAAATCTCTCCCTTAGCTTCAACAGAGACTAGATTAGGATATAAATAATTCACGGTGGGTGCAGCGTACTGCCTGGAAGATCTATTGCTGCTTAGTGGGGTTTTTTCTAAAGTAAGACGGCACTCATTTTCCACACTGGTAGTTATATGTACTCTTTGTACAGTCAGATATTAAATGCACCTATAATTTAAGAACATTTATGTCTTAAAAGGTAAGTTCTCCAGTAAGAGAAAAATTCACTGCCACATCCATCAATGATTCCCCCAGTTTTACAGTGCCAATGCAAATGGGTATAAACAAAGTTTCTCTGACAATTTAAAGACTTCGGGTATCCACACTCTTCGTGACAAAAGCAATTTCTCAAGGAGGAGTTATTAGTGAGCTTTTCCAGTGATAGAACACATACAACATAATGCTCTTCCCACATTAAACCTGTATGTCCGAATGCTCCTTACACAGACAAGTGCATGCACACACACACACGTTTACACATAAACTTGTCTGGACCCCAGCAGAAACAGTGCAGAAGAAGAAGACTTATGAAGACCGGCCAAGCAGGGACTTTGCAACAGGACATGCAGATGGGAAAGGGCCTCCTCACCAACCTGGGCAGGCTCTGGCCAGAAAATGAACACTGTAACCCTTGGGAAGCAGAAAGCTAGATGCTTCCATGGGTTGGGTGGTTTTGACTCATGTGAGACCACAACTGTAAAGGTAATTAAACAGTTAATTATCCTTAAGACAGAAAAACATGACATGAATTTAAAACAAAGGTCAAAAACACTGTTTCTAATTAATAAGAAGTTACTTTTATCTTTCAGAAAACACTCCAATTTTAAAAAGTATTTAATTATTGCTGTGCATCAAAATACTTCACAAGCGATTCCCGGTCGAACGGACACAAGCTAAGTTTGGTGCTCAGGACCTCAGCGAGCCTGACATTCTCAGTCCTACTTCCACTGAAACCCCAAACGAGTTTTCCCTGGCTTTCAACACAGCAAGGTTTGGTAAAAAGACAGGTCATCTCCAACCTGCTTAATATTTCCTCTTTGAGCCAGCAACCCCAAATCTTAAAGCCCTCACAAAAAAAAGAGTTCATTCTTCCTCCTTCCTTTTGGACACCCTCATTAGCTCAATGTACATTTGCTCATTCTTCCAGTAACTTTCTGGCACAAAAGTGTTTGAGCTTCTTAGTTAGGGAAAGTGGTTGGTTGGTTGGTATTTTGTTTGTTTTCAATAAAACCTCATATTGGGATCTGTTTGTTTCTTGGAAAGTGGGAAGAGGGCCAAGAGTGAGAAGATGTGGTCAGCAGGGAAAACGGAGGGGGATTTGCAGCCCCGTTAAATTCCCCTTTCTTCCCCAGCAGTTAAATTTCTGTCCAGCTTCCTTCTACACAGAAAAATTGATTCTTTTCCAAAGCAAGCAAATGGACTTTATTTCAGTCCTTTAGGTCATAGCAAGGCACTTGCTTGGGTAGATTAGTCAGCATTAGTAATTCTCCTCCCTGTCTGCAAGTATTAGAAATAGGTTTAGCGCTCATATGCTCTGTTTCAGGACTGTTGTGAAACTTTCATTTTCAGTATGAATACAGCTTCTAGACCGTCAGGTTCCTTTATCTGTTTTATTCATTCACAACTTGTGTGCCTGCGCTTGAGGCAGACTTACTTAGATAGCACTGTGTATTTAATAATATTAAGCTTTCTACAAATTCCGCAAATGGGAAGAATAGTTGGGTTGAATGGAAAGGTACAAAATGTTAAACCAATATCCAAGCTTGCTAAATGACCCCAAAAGTGGGGAATATTCTCGTTTATAAGGACACCATCTGAAAGTACCAAGTGCAACTGAAATTCAGGAAGATTAAGGAGTGATGTTTGATCCAAAGGTCTCTGCACAACTCGGAAGCATGCTGTTGGCAACATCTTACCCTGACTGAACAGGCTCGCAAACTAGCACGGTACATAGAGACTATGCAGCTTATCAGTGTTTTAACATCATAACTAAAGCACCAGGCACCTAAGGGTACACCTATCCCAAACTTCTGTGAGCTATTTGTCACCGTAATACCGGAGTGCTTTCCAGGCAACAGCAAAACCTTCGGATTGTGAATAGGAAGATCTTGTCAGGGCAGACACATTACTTAATGAGCATTTGTTTTAATGTCTTAATCATTGCTTAGTCATTTTTTTTTGTTGTTGTTCCAGCAGGGGTCTGTGCATCGGCACGCTGTGCGCTGCTGTCACACCACGGCCACGCTTCCCAGGAGGAGCCCGGTCCCCTGCCACACAGCTGCCCCAGGACAGCTATGCCACATGTCCCACACCAAGAAAATGGGTCAGTCCCAGCGTTAGTATTTGTCCTATATCATTAGAAAAGATCAGGGCTATACATTTTCCAGTAGTACCTTGGTAAA
The DNA here is from genome assembly GCF_011077185.1 of Oxyura jamaicensis. Taxonomy (NCBI): domain Eukaryota; kingdom Metazoa; phylum Chordata; class Aves; order Anseriformes; family Anatidae; genus Oxyura; species Oxyura jamaicensis. The sequence goes on from NC_048896.1 coordinate 37,110,403, forward strand.
CTGTGGACGCGGCTGAAAGAGGCAGCGTATAAAACAGCATTTAATGGAGGCTCCTGTAGGGGGCTATGTTAGGTAACCAGTAACAGGGCAGATCTGACACCGGCACTGCCGGGTAACCCCAGGCTGAATAGAAGCAAACCAGCAAGGACTTTTGACACCAACACATGGGTTACTGAAAAGCATCCACTTACTCTGCAACAGGGCAGCAGGGTCCCCTGGAGGGCCACTATCACATCTGGACTGGGAAGCCCTCCCACAGTGGCTCTCAGGAGCATGGCTGCCAGCCAGGAGAGAGAAATCACAGATGACAGCTCTCAAGTGCAGCTGCTGGGTTAAGCCAGGTTATAAGGAAAGAAAACCGAGGACTTTCTGCAAGCTAGGGAAAGCCATAGTTCTCACGACAAAGCCTTCATCCTGTACCTTAGGACAGTGTTTGGAGGATAAGCCCTAGCCCAAGGAAACTTCCCCAAAACTTTCCATTCAGGCTGCCCAAGCCCTGCAGGCAGCTCATATCCATGCTCACATGGTGCAGTAAAACACAGGAACTGTAGGTATTAAGTGAGTAAAAACTACCCACATGAGTAAGCACTACAGAGATATCCCTGGGCTGGTGCTATCAGTGGTACAGGGCGATAAGAGGGCTGGCAAGCGTAGCCCGGAGCTGACACTCCACTTAAACAGACAAACCAGTCCAGATGGCTTTGAATAGCTGCCTATCCAGCGTTGTTTCACTGAACAAGCACGACCTGAGGAGCCCAGTGGACGCAGCTCCCTCTCTGCAGTCGCTAGGAGCCGGAGAGGTAGCACGGCTCAGCCTCCAGTGGCCATTTGTCACCTTGTCACAGCAGGACATGGCTCAGCTCTTCAGGCAATGTTGCTGATCGGTTCCTGTGCCCTCTTCCCTGCAGTTCCCAGCCTCACTTGCACATCAGTTTAGTTTTTGAAGCCTCGTACGTGCACAGGCGTGCCATGCTGCTTGCACACATCACCTGTTGCAAGGCTGTGCGCTATTTTGCTGGAAATGCTGTAGTATTAGCTCACTGGATATTATATTTTGGTGTCTTCCATTCATCAAATCTATCTGTGGAAGGCCAGGTTCAATCTGCACATCCAAAATTAGCACTGACGTCTATTAAACAGCACAAGGCTCAACAATCCCTGGACACATGTGGTTTGCTGGCAAGCTTCCTTATTGCTTTGATACTCCTTACCAGTTATGCTGCCATTTTGTAGGAAATTCCCTTCCATTTTCATTAGGAAATGACCAGTGCAAAGTATCTTGGTGACTGATGAATTCTGAGTATATTGCTTGTATCCGTATCTCACATACCTAGAGTCTTTTACCATCAAAGTGTTTTAAAACCATCAGTAATAAACCCCCGGTGAGGCAGGAGTGAGTAATAGAGTGCTAGGTTAGTCCTGAACAGAGGCGGCCCCAAACGCTGTCTGACTGATAGGAAGGGATGTTCTGGCAGCGATACATTTAAGCAAACAATCAACAACCTTAACAATTATTTATGACCTCCTTTCTATGGTAGGTCCCAGCAGGTTAAAATGCAAGCCTGGATTTTATTATGAAGGCTTTATTGCCTTCAACAAAGCAAAACAAAACTCAAGCACACAGGGAGAAGTGTGCTCAGGGCTTGGGTCAGATGGATCAGTAATAAAGCTGTGCTGATTTTCAGCTGGTTGTGGCATCTCAAACAGCACTGCAAAACCAGAAAAACCTAGAGGGAGCATCCACAATGAGATAGGGGGGCGATGTTTTAAGGGTTCTGGTATAGTCCATCACACACAATTAGCCAGAGCAGTAGAAAAGAGGAGAGCAGGGCAGTGAAGGCAGCTGTAAGTACATCTCCCAGCATACCTGCAGCCTCCACGGGTAGCACCCACCACCCTGCTCTACCCCTCTACGAGCCCAGCTAGCAGGAAAACCTCCATGGCTACCCAAACAAAATGTTAGCTACAGCAAAGTGTTGGAAGAGGGTATTGGAGTCACCCCTACTCCCCTGGGCTAGCTTTGTCAGCTCATTCAGTGAGAATTTCTGATGCTTTGCTTGCATCATTACCCACTTACACCAGGCGCACGGGGCTGGTGTCTACAGACAGCAGAGCTGGGAATGTACAAGCCCTACAAAGTAATTTAAGGACTGCAGGTGTGAAGTTACTTTCCATTTTACCCGTACCTGGTAATTAGGTACCTCTTGCTCCCTTTCTCGTTGACGCAGGTACACGTAGTGGGAGGAGTTCACCAGCAGCTCAGCCCCACTCCCCCAGGCTCACCCGTCCACACGCAGCTCTCACCTTTCTGCACCAGCGACCACAGCCACCACAGGTGGAACATCTGCACTGACCCCACAGCACTGGGAAAAGTCCACTGAACGCCTGGCGCTTGCCCTCTCCTCTGGGTAAAAATCTACTTTGGGGTCAGTTCAAGGATTTTATTTGTTAGTAAGCTGGGAAAGGGAAAAATGCTTGGGGTTAATTTGTTTCCAGGCTGGCCATTCCCTCCTCTTCCTGGCTGGAGAGAGGAGCTATGCACAGAAAGCCTTGTTTATATAGGTGTGTTTGCTCCAGGATGCAGCAAAGAAACGAGGAGCCCTGAGTTGTCCTCTGCAGCACAAAGACATCCCGATGCTAGCACCACCCATAAGGAGGAATTCCTTTTGCTTCAGAGAAGCCTCGTAGTGTGAGGCTGGGCTGTGAGCTGTGACTGTGTTACCTTGAGACCAAGCTGCCCTGCCAGGGCTTTGAGCACTCAGATAAGCTCAGATGATTTACGGATGAGCATGGGAGGAAGGCAGATAGCTTTCACTTCCACCCGAGAAACATGAAGAGAGTAAGAAGAGAAAGCCTCCCATGCACTGCAGTAAGGCCAGCAAAAGTTTGGACACACCTGAAAAACAGGTCACAAGCACTGTGTTTTAAAGGATCAGCTGCAGTTCTGAAAGAGGAATGGATATAACACCTGCTGCCAAAGTCAGGGATTTGGGAGATGGGGCAGCACCTGACCCTTGTACAGATCTAGATTATGCAGCACGGTCAATGACTTTACTGATAATTTGCTTTAAATATGAATATTTAGTTAGGCCAATGGCCAGGTAGCAGCAGATATATAGTCCAGCTTTTCCTTCAGACCCACTGTCAGTCAGCAGAGGGTTTTTCACCCCCTTACTCCCAGAAGCAGTATTTCTGCTTGCCCTGTAACTCCAGGCATCAACCCCCTGCTCACATCCCCACCTCTTTTCCCACACCAAACCTGTCCCAAGCTCAGCACCAGCATGTTTTACACACCCCAGATTTCAGCCCTCATATCTGCCGTCGTGCTTTTGTGCCCTGCTCTGAGCAGCAGTCTGGACATGTGGAGGGGAGGAAACACACTGAGAAAAAGATCCCGAATTCCCTCCCTGCTTCAGATCAGAGTTTGAATGACAGTCTTCTGGGACAGAGGGCAACATCAGCGTGGTGCACTTCAGCAGCAGCTCTTTGAGGGACCAGGCACGCAGCACTCGAGGCACTGAGGGCATCCTGGGGTGAAACCAGGCTCTGATTCACACCGAGGTACGAGCCTGGGACTGAATCCCCGAGACAGACCTGCAGTGGCTGCCCGGACAAGGCGGGGGCTCCCCCCGCGTGGTGCAAGGGATCACCAGCCTGTTACGCATGTGATGGATGTAGTAACGGAGGAGAGGAAGCCCTGACCCAGCCTGTGTCAGCACAGGCTTCTGATATGAACAAACGAGGAGAGCACCCCAGTGCTGCCCAGGGGGCAAGCCTGGCTCTGCCCGAGGAGGTGGATGTGGTGTGACTGAGCCAGCCTTGCAGCAGCTCCCTTTGAAGTCGGATATATCTTATTCCAAATCTTTGAAGAAAGTCACTTTTTTATTTTTTTCCCCCTGTGGAAAAGAGGGTAATCAGCTCCTAGTGCTCTGCTCAACATTTTTTTTTTTTCTTTCACAACCGCATTTCCTAATTTCCTCTCAGATCTTTAGCCACCACAGGAACAACCCGAAGGCACGTACATCTTTGATTACATCAAGAGCACGGCTCCTTCAACAGCGCAGATCTTCGCTGGTATTTCACTGCGTTACCACCACTGGTAGAAAAGTCAGAGTTTCAGAGTTGCCCTCCCGAGGCCAGCTTTTTGCTGACACACACGGCCCAAGCCAGGCCTGTTCCCAACTAAGTCACAGTGGTGCTGACTCCTCCGGGTTTCTGAAACTGCCCTGGGATTGAGCCCATAACGGCACTGCCCAGACATCTCAAATCACACAGTATCTGTGCATTTCACTGATTGGGAAAGAGGGGCAAAGAGAAGTGCGTGGATCTGCCCGCAGAGCAAATGAATGGCAAGGACCTGAACAAAAACCAGCAACGTTTACGCCTCCGTGCCTGCTACTGAGACTCACTGCTTCAATGAGAAGTGGCAAGATAAAAGTACCTACTTGTTCTGTTACTCCAGTGCCTTCTCAATAGATAATAGCCTGAAAACAAACAAACAAACAAAAAAACAATCAGGGATCTGAGCTTCTGTTTCAAATTAAACAGATCAGCCCTATGTTTCAAACCTTCCCCCATGTAACTCAGGGAAAGGTGGCACAATCCCATATCAACGCAATTTGTCTTGGGTCAATGGTGTCAGTACCATGACACTCAAAAGAGCTGGCCTAGCTTATTTCACCCAGAAAATGAAGGAGTTGTGCCACATCCAGGCTGGTAAATGTGTGGCCTGGAAAACTTTATTACCCCAGTGCTACATTAAAGAACACAAAAAAATGATAGAAGAGATTCAAAGCAGAATAATGTCAGTTCTCCAATTTACTTAACAATTGTCAGCTTTGACCTTTTTCACTATAAAATGTGACTTCTGAGAGTATTGCGACAGTAGTCTGAATAAAAAGCAGCCTTCCTGTTACAACTATATGTTACAACTTTTTTCTTTTTTTTTTTTTTTTTTTTTTTTTTTTTACTCTGTTGTTGCTCACGGCTTGACGAACGCCCGAATTTCTTTTCTTGCATACATTCTTAGAAATGATGAAGTGATACAACAGCTCCGTAGACACATCATCAAGGCTAGCAGGGTCTCACAGCAATATCATGAGGTTGACCCTTGGCTTTCCCTATTTACTAATAAGTCATCATTAAGACTTCTTACTTCTAACGTTGTACTCAGACCTCTGTGTCCTCCATAACCTTGCAGGATTGCCACTGTAATTGGAGCCGGAGCACAAAATGTGCTCCTTCACCTAGGGTATGGCGATTATAACTACAGGAAGCAAAAAAAATATTATCTTCTAATTGCCAAGAAAAATGTCTACAACGTCTATGTTCAAGCAAAACCCAGTGTCAGGACAGGAGACAGCGCACAGCTGACAATTTTTGGTTTCTTTACACGGAATGATGTGATGAAGCTGATGTTTTATATGATGTTTCTCTATGAAAAAAATAAATAAAAATTAAACATCTGAAGGCATGAAGCTAAGGCTGAATGTCCAGTGGCTAATGTCATCAACACTGAGCTAATGCATGACTGTGCTTTGCCTTACGTCAAACCGTAACACAAAGCCCTTCTGTGTCCTCTTCCTCGTGCAGCTCACCAGCAGCTTTCAGCAGCGCTTGCCCTTCCCCGGGTTAGCCTGAAGTAGGTCAGAGTTTATCTGGAGTGGGGCGGGACCACCTTGTCTGCTTTCTGTTTGCACGCTGCCAAGCACAAGAAGATCCCTATCTGCAATCAGGGGCTCTTCAAAGCTGTAATAACACAAGGCCGTGTAGGAATCTGTCAGACACGCTCGCATAAATCCAGAAAACCTCCCTGTAGTTAACGATGATTGAATGATGAGATGCAAATTTTGGAATCTGGGATAAAGAAAAGAGGCTTAGACTGCCCCTTGCATCTACAGACCCCCAGGATAACGGCACTGAGCTCTGGGAACTACTCTGCCTTCACACTGATCAGCACAAATCTGGGTCCGGCCTGGATTTACAGCAGTGACATTTGGGTTTTATCTTTTCATAAATGATTTTTTCCGGTAAATTTGGGAAAGGCAGGTGTGTCACTTGTGCTGGAAAATGTAATTAAAGAAAAAAAAAAAAAAAAAGTGAATTCAAACTCATTTGAATACCCTGAGATATTTTGGAAGCTTGTTCAAATTATTCTTTTGTCAGGATAAAGCCTCCATCCAACACTGGTCCACTATGGACAGACCTCCTGGCCAGCACGAAGACCTTCTGGAGTTTCAGGAAGAGAAAATGGCAGAACAAGGCAGAGCTAAGTGAGCAGCAGCGCTTGCCTTCAGTGACCCACTGACAATGACACGGTGCCACAAGAAGAAGTAGTGGAGGCCACACAGAGCTCAGGTGAAGACAGCAGCAAAAGGATTCCTAGAGCAAGGTTTGGGTAAAAATAGGAAAGGATGGGCACTTGTGTGATAAGCACAACCTTTGGGTGGTATTCCCTGGCCAGCTGTCCCACCGCAGGAGCAGGTTTGGGACGCCACCGAGCTGAGCAGAGGACAAGCAGCAGATATTGCTACAGGAACAACAGGATTTTGGGGAAAAAGCGTAAGAGCCTGCTCTTAGATTTGAGTTGTACCTGAAAAATACTGGGGGAGGGTGGGCAGGAAAGAGGGAAAGGAAGCCAAATGCAGCCCCACAGGATGTAAAGGAAAAGTAAGTAAATGTAAACTCAGTTTATGCATACCGCATCGTTTCCTGACCTGATTTGCTCACAGGCATAATACGAATCATGTTCATTTTGAACAGAAATATTTTCTTGAAGCAAACAAACAACAAAGCCACACAAAATTCCTAATAAATAAGAAGAACATAATAAACTGAAAATCTGCCTTCTTCAGAAGATCTTACAAATCCCTCCAGGTTCCTAATAAAACAAGTGAGGCCAGTTCCTCGCCTACTTGACGTTCAGTGGTGTATACAAAAATCTGCAGAGTGACAGCACTGGTTAACGGGGGGTGCAAAAGTGTCACGGAGTCAAGTGCACACCATGGGAACCTTCCTGTCATTTGAAAGCCAGCAGCCCTCCTTTGGATGTGACCACGTTATGGCCAGGTGGAAAAAATAAATAAATAAAAAACATTTTTTTTTTTAAAAAAAAAAAAAAGGAAAGAGAGAGGGAAAATAAAAAGCTGCATGTTTTGAATGCCACCAATGGGTCATTTTGGTACAACTCATCAGGAGGCAGGAGTGCAAGTGTACAATAATTCTAGGATTATAACACGGGTAGTGTTGTAGGCCAGAGGAATTTTGGACACAAACACATTTCAACTTTTCTGTTTTGCAGAAAATAATGCCGCTGTGCTGAAGAAATCCTTTCAGCCTGCCACTTAAGAGGACAAATACTATGTGGGAATTTATATAATAAAGTAGCTGCCAACAGAAGTTGGTGTAGATGTCTGTGATCCACACCACCGCAACTACTTGGTTATTATTGCTTTATGTGAGCAACCTGCATCGATGGCCAAAACCAAAGGCCTACGAGAATAATCAGCGGACAAAACTCACAGCAAAGCTATCTGAGATTCTGAGTAGTGCAGTTACAGGAGAGGGTAAAACCTGTATCCAGAAAAAGCCATGGATAAAGTGATTTCAAATCCTTTCATACTACTGTTTGTTTCAGTGACATGAGCTCCACTCCAGCCACCACCCATCCAAAAAAAAAAAAAAAAGAGCAGATTAGGAAATTTCTGGTTTTATGGCAGGTGGGTGACATCTGCACCACACTCCACTCTCCAAAGAAGGTGCTGCAGTGCACAGCTGCAGCCCCCCGGGCCCTCAGCCCTGCCTTGGTGAGGCTGTGCTCAGCAAGCTCTCTCCTCCCAAGGAAGGGAGCAAGGAAGCTGAGCTCAAAGAGCCCAAAAGCATGTTAAGAAAACCCCCCGAAAATTCAAAACATACTTGCTAACACCTTACGATCCCGCCAAGCTGCTGTGATAGGCCTTGACTTCTGGATTAGTTCCTCTGTAATTGCAGGGTACATGAATCCTGCTCTTGCAAACAATATACCTGAAGGGGGAAAAAAAGTGTTGCCTGCAGTCAGATTACCTTCATGAATAAGAGTTTCTGAATCGTGCCCTTAATTAGAAAATGACTGACGACACATACAGACTAGACCAGAAAGTGAAGGAGTCACAGTTCAGTTTTCAACTTCATTTCACATGGATCACCATCGCATGGCTTTTCTTCCCGCAGATACAAAGACACATTATTATTGCTTACCAAAAGGTGAACAATAATCTATGGCTTAATAAAGAGGAATTTTTAAAAACTACTTGGCCCAGGAAGAGGAACTCAACAAGGAAGAATATCCCTACCCACTGCCTACAGAAATTTATATAAATATTAGTCACCCACTATTTTTAGATTGATTTTATCACCAATTCATTAAGACACCTATTGAGTCATATATATACATATAAATATATGATACAAAGAATACATATGGTCATGTATGGTATACAATCTATGAAGTCATATATACGTGCATATACATAAAAATCAGACTGATGTTTTTGTAATATCCATTAGCAGTCTACAGAAACCATGGATTCACCAAGGTCAAGCACTCATTTTCCTACAGCACTCCTTCCTAAGGAAAAGTCATCTCAGATGGTAAAGCTGGACTGGGGATTATCTTTATGCAGCCAGATCTTGGCTGCATGACAGAAAAAATTAAAGGAGCCTGCTGATCAGCTAAAATACTACGGCTCAAAGTATGCCTGGATGACAGCCAAAGTCTTGGAATTGTTTTGCCATGAAATCTCCTTTAAGGCAGGAAGAACAGGAAAGTTTTCAGACTGGAAGAGGTTCTGTGATGAAAAGCTTGGAAATCAAGCCCATTATTCACATCCAATCAAGCCTGCCCCTCCCTGCCCCTCGCTCCCCCTCCATCCCCAGCACGGGCATGCCCATGCATACAAGTGCACCCCACACGCCACGCATGCTCCGTGCCTCTTGCACGCTTTTGGAAGTTGTTTTCGACCCGCTGTGCAATATTTAATTCAAAGCTACGCTGTGGGTTTGCTGTTTGGGTGAGCTACGCTTCGTTCACACACACAGGTCTTACAGACAGCCATCTCCTACAGTAAGTTCTCTGCCACCACAAGCCTCCTGGCTCCTCAGGGTGCCACAGAGAGGCTCAGCTTGCCTTTTTCCTTCTCTTCCCACATGTCAGCCTTGGTGTACAGTTACATCTCCAACATCACAGGCTTACCTCACCCTTGGTTTCTGTGCAGTCAGTACAGCACAGATACGTGTTTACAATGCCGAAGCCGTTTAGAACTGTACTGCCTCGTGGCCACCGAGCGTACCGTGGGGAACTTCCCATGGCTGCTGGTGGTGGTGAATTACTGTCGTCACGCTCTCACTGAAGCCCAAGTAAGAACATAGCCCAGGGTCTGATCCTGGGATTTGCAGGCGACCAAAAAGCAGAGCCTGCACAGCTGTGAAATGCCCCCGGAGCAGAGTATTTAACTGGCTTTCCTCAACCGGGACACCCAAGGAGTTCCCCCCCCCCCGCACCCAGACCTGTGTTTAGCCGTGCACATGCCCTTTGTGCCCAGCAAGGGCAGGACGTGGTGCAGAGGCAGCCCCAGCGCTTGCAGGAACACTTGCTGATCCCATCTTCGCTTCCACATGAAATGTTTGAGAGGTTTTCACAAGACCAGCTTGTCACCACCCTAGATATTAGACTGGTTTCACAATACAGTAAACCTAGTTTCACGGCTGCTGTTATTGAATTAAAACTGCCTTCCATCAGATGGCAGCGGTGTTAGCTCTGCTATGTCAGATTTCTTTCTGGGGTTACGACAAGCCACCACCGCAGTGGCAGGCTTTCGGGCAGCTCAGGTACGCTCCCGACACCCCTCACGCTGGCTCCAGAGAGCAAGGATACCACGAGCTCCATGCCAGCTGCTCTGGCTCATTTGAGGGACTTGCAGTTGTATGTCCTCGGCTGATCTGGGGGCTGACGCTGCTGGAGCAGCTGCTTTCGTCTGCGTGAGCCACACTGAGCACAAGCCTCCTAAGACCACTCTGCAAGGCCATGGCCACTGACACCAGACACTGTGCTCCATCACTGCTATCTGATTTGAATCCCTGTTTGATCAAGCCTGTCTCACACCCTACTTTCCCTCCCTCCCACATAACCACCACCAACTTACACTGGATCTTAACTCTAAATTCCAGGCAAGCCATTCTTTCCCCATCTCCCCAGAAGTGTTGTAATCACCGCTTGCAGAAAAGAAACTTCATTAAAGGATTCCTTGGTGCATTGTGCAGAATTGACATACAGCTTTTAGACCAATAGATGTGGAGAAAATAATTTCAAATGAATATGTAGAGACCATTTGCCTCCATGTTATTTTTGTTCCAAGCTTAAAAAGTCACGACAATTTTCATACAAGCACATGGCAGGGAACACAGTAGGGGACTTGGCCACTGAAGGTCAAGTGTGACTGAGAGAAATTTAGCAAGCCTTTGGTCTGTGCTACATCCACTGAGCAACATATAGGCAATTTCATAATTAGGGTCTTATCCAACCATCCTAGGAATACTTGCAGCCAGTACAGAAGTGCTGAAGCTGTCATACAGCTCCTCATGGCTCTGAGAACTGAGGAGCTCGCTAGGAGCCCAACCAAAGGTAACTCACAGCCCTGGAAAGCTGTGGGAGGCAAAGTATACCTGCCCAGGTTCACAGCAAGCCATATCTCCATACTGCCATCAGCTGCTTCATCTCACCTTGTCCCTTCAGCCATCGTGAGGAAGGGAGTCTGCAGAAAAGGTAAGACAGCACTTGTGGCTCTGAAAGAGAGCTGGATGAGGAACAAGCTATGTATTCCTCCTTGACCTGAACCCTCTCAATACTCCTTCCCCTGCTGCCCAGGCAGCATATTCTTGCCAACAGCCAGGCCTGATCTTGTGAAGAACATCATACAGGCTTTGACAAGACTTTCTTATGAAAGTCCTTGAGCACACTTTGCTACCTGTTTTATTTTCAAGCAACTCTGTCACACTGCAGAATCATCAGAATGCTTTGATTTTATGAACATACATCATATAATATACTTCATCATCATACAGCTCATATGCACAAAACAAACAGCCACCAACTCATCAGAACAAACCCAACCAAAATGTACAGAAACAGACAAATAAAAAAAATCAGAGACATAATCACTAGCAAAAATAATAATAATAAAAAAAAATCACAGGACAACTCACCCACATCTGGCTTCTCCAGCCTAACCTTCTAAAAAGGCCTACAAAAGACCTTCAAAAATGAATGTATGAATGAAGTTTAATAACTAATAGCTACTAAATATGCCAGACTGAGAGAGACAGTGGTTTCACAGCACGTCACTTTGCCACCTACTGTCACAGGTGATGTCTCTCCAATCCCTACTACTATATGTGAACTCATGTTATCACTTCTGTTAGCAGCCTTCTGTGTTTTACAGTTTTGTTTGTTGAAAATAATAGTTAATTGATTAATCTGATTGTTAGCTCAGAGTAATACTTTCTGAGCTGTAATATTTGAGGTTTGCAGCTTTTGCGTTATGCATAAAGGATGTATGTGCCTGAGAGTTTACCTTCTTTTTCCAATAATACCAGTTGGCTCAAGAGAAGACACCTAGATCTTACAACAGCTCTTGCTTCTCTCCTATATTTATCAAAGTCAACATCACATTTTCAGATGGATTTTTGACAGTAAGTAGTATTTTATATATATATATATATATGTCACTATATATCATTACAACAACGTGGAAGTCCTTACATATTGCTGGACCACACTGTGCAGAATTTCCTAAAGACTGATTTGAATATATATTGCTGGTATAGTTGAGGATCAATGAACTTGAAAGATCTCTCTCAGTCTTCTTCATCTTTGAGTTCTTGGAAAGGTAACAGATTGCTTTAGTACATGGACAATATTCATCAATATTCAGCGGGAGGTTTGAGAAAGATAGGTGTTTGATGATCTTTGCAGTTTCTTCTTACAGGTCTCTAAATGCATTCATATTCCAAATAATGCCAGGCCACAGATGAGCTGGGAGGTAACTTCCAGTCACGTCACTGCTGTGGTCTTTGAAAGTGGTCTTCCAAGCCAAGTGCATTTAAGTGCCCTAGACTTGCAGGGAAATCATTGAAGCCCCCAGGAATAAAAAGTGCTAAGGACTCCCTTTGACTCACTGGAGTGTGTCGACTCACTGGAAGTATTTTTTCTGAAGCATGCAAGTTATGCTTCCTGCTAAGGCACAATACCCTGCAACAAACTCTTGCTCCACTGGGAAGAAATCCCAGCTAGTGTAACACTTTCTCAGATTTTTCTGCCATTCATCCCTAGGGCAGTGAGTGGAGAGGGTGGGGTGGCCACACCACTCTTCCGTGTAGCAGAGCTCAGCTGTTCTGTGATACCTGTTTCTCCTGGTCCACTCTGGATTAGGATGGCACAGATTTTTCAATGGATGGATTGGCCAACTAATGGTACATTACAATAGGCATGGACCACTTCCAAAGATAAAACTTCAGCATCTTGGGCAAGTTCTTATAACATTCTCAGAGGTACTAAGGGGAAATTGCCTCTTTTCCTGACCTCCGGCTCTCATGAATCCATGTTCTCCTGAAACCTGCTTGGTGCAGGGGATTCTTTCTGTTGCAAGAAGAACACTACATTTCTGGAGCTGATAAACTATTGACAGCTCTTCTGTCATGCTTGACTTGCTTTTATATTAAGTCGCATACCTGCTATGAGTATTCTGTTTATGAAGTTATTTTACTGCTTTGTGACTCCTTTTTGATCCTGAATATCCTCTGAAATCAAATATTCCATTTGAATGCCTTGTCTGTCTTTTGAAACATGCAGAATCACTCTTTACAAATGGTCTCAAAGGCAATGCCCTTAAGTGCTGTTTATTTCCTCCAAGCTTCACTAACTAAGGCTGTCTGAGTCACGGACTGTCTGCCTGCTTAAGTCTGCACTTTAACTATCACCCCTGTGTAAAGTGCTGAAGTCCAGCATTGCAAGTCCAACAGCTTTTGTTACCTTCTCACATACGGCCAGAGGTTTGACTTTGCTCCGGCAGCCTTCCTTTACCAATTGCACCTAGATGGTCCTGAGTGCTCAGCATTTCTTAGCAGTCTAAACAAAGCTGAATTTTGCTTGCCATGAGGATGAAGCAGAATAGTACTGGAGGACGAAGCAAAACAGCACTTTGCCCTCCCCTTCGGAGGGGTCAAAATCCAACCTTACAGCTGTGGCAGAAGGGCTGGGACAGACACTGCTCTCTCAGAGGCTCATGGTACTACACCCAAGTGAGCTGCCTGAGCCCAGCAACAGCAGGCCGGGGCCTAGTTCAGCTCTTTGCATGCCTACGTGCCTGCAGTATTCAGCCCGTTCTTGTTCCCCTTCTCATCCCCTGCAAAATATATCTATACATACAGTGCTGCTGGCCTGGGGAGGAGAGAGAAGGGACAGGCAGCTCACTGCAGCCCGGCAGGCTTGGCACCTCACCACTCACATCACCCTCACGCGGTGAGGTGGAGCCCATCGCCCTGCTCTCCCCGGCCCCGCTCCAGGATGCCATTCTTCCACCCACATCCAACCACCTGTGGGCAGCTCTCAGTTCTATCTTTGTCTAGTGCCAGATTTGGATAGCTCCATTCCTCGGACTACCAAATAGCTTAACGTACTGTAAAGAGGCAGGAATTTGGGTATGATGCTGAGACTTAGGTTTATCTAGGGACTCCCGCCCATGACACTTAGTATCAGTTTTCCCCTTCCCTAAAACTGACTAATAGCCAAGTTCTCTTTTGCAGACCACTGTGCTGGTACCAGCTAGCAGCGATGAGGTACTCTGATAACCTGGTAGCAGAGGCCACAGAAAAAACATCTATTTACTCTGATCCTCATAGGGATCATCTTCCCTGATAGACTGTAGTTGATAGGGCGTGACGTTATTTTTATGCTTACATAGGATTGTCCTTATCACTGTCAAGGCATTTTGACATAGTATGGTGCAAACAGACACGTTGCTGCATGAAAACCGAAAGCTGGTCTGCACAATGAAATCAAGTTCATCAGACTAAGCAGCTTTCAGATCAGTTTCATTTGGTATATGCTTAAGAATAGTTAGGCTGGCATCACATCATGCACTGGTACCACAGTATTCACACAAAGGAATTCAGCTGAGCTACTACATACTAGCAGATGCTATTTTATTAAATCAGATTTCATCTCAAAGAGAGGTTGAGAAAGAGAAGGGAAGTGGGGTGCTAGGCCATTATCATTCTCTGCATCTTTTCTATATTGTTAGGCTGGTTTGTGTAACGGTTGTATGATTATTCTTGCAAAACTAATTTTAATTCGCTGCATAATCTGATTTGTTTACTTTGCTTCCAAAGCTGAGTGCAACCTGTCAGTGTATGTGTTCTCAACAGTAGGGCTGTCCTACATGTCATCACAGGTATGTTTTATCTTAAAGCTAGCATCTACACATTTATTTTCTTTCCCCAACCAGTCATAGGAGAATGGCTTCAGAGAGACAGAAGGAAAATAGTTGTTCTCATTAAGAGTCACAAGGGAACAGGAAAATATTCAAAGTATATGGACCATGAGGTCAAAACCAAACACAGACTTTTTTTGTTTGTAGTTGAAGTCCAAAATGCTCCCAAATTATGTCAAAAAACAACACACTTTTGCGCAAAGGGTATCACTACATTTGAAAATGAGACAAGAAAAGGATTCTTAAGCACACCAGGTTTCTGCCTTCAAGCTAGACTTACAAAGACAAATATACCCTGACCTGAAAAGCCAGTATAGTATCTAATTTTTCTCACACTTCTCATCTTGGATCAAACCCAAGAAAAAAAGAACAAAAAAGACCTACGGAGGTGGATAGTCTCTGCTCTGCTGCTGCTGCTGCTGCTGCTGCTGCTTGCAGCCCCCACTGTCTCTAGCATCCTTACATAGCCCAGTGCAATCTCTTCTCTGTTGTGTTGTTATCTGAATTTCACCCAGCTCTTCCCCATCAGTCTTTTGATTCAAGATTTTTTTTCCTCTGTCTTCTCAATTTGTCACAATCATCCACAGCAATAGTCATTTTATGCTTTAGGAACCACCCCTTCCCTCAGCTGGATGTGCTATCGTCATCATCACAACTTCATTCAATTCACAGCCTTTTTTTCTTTCTTTTTTTCTTTTTCAAATCTTCTGTTCAAAAGAAGAGTGTTAAGTTAGGATGTCCTTTGCAAACAGTGTCCTTTCTGGTTCCACAGGTAATGACATGCATAGGTATTTTTGCTTTTTGGCAGCCAGCTCCTGGTGGCAACCTCTCATCTATCTCCTGAGACACTGCCTCACCCTGCAAGATCTGGTCTGCAAGCAACGGTTACATTTCAGCCCCTTCTTCTTGGGTTCACCTTCTCTTTTGCATTAGCATGGCACTATTTTTCACTGCTCTGTAGCCTCTTCTGCTTTTGATTCCTTATCTCTTCCTTCCCACTCCACCTTCTCTCCCGCTAAGCCAGTCCTACTAGTTCATCGACAGGCACAACATGGATTGATGCTGCAGACCATCTCTGAGAGAAATCCTGTAGCAAGGAGAGATGATCTTCCACATGACAAGTGTTCCCTCTTCTTGCAGACACCATCTCCTTCAGTTTTGCCCCTGCATCTAACATGAAGCCTTTCCACCAGTCTTCTTTGCACAAGACCTTGTTGATTTCATCCAAGAAAATTTAAAGGTGAACTTCCCACAACTCCCTTTTCATCCTCCCATGTCACCAGGTCAGAAATTTCTCATCTTCACAAGGGCTTACTGTGCTTTCAGCCTAAGACTTAGCTTGCTTCCAGCCGCAACTTCTCAACAACAAAAGAAAATAAAAAACAATCCCTCTCCAAAACCAAACAAAACCTCTCAGCCAGACAACAATTAACAACAATATATTGTACAACAATAACAAATGTCACCTATGGCACAACATTTCATATCTTGACTGCTTTACATCAGGAGATATTACCCTCCTATTTTGTCTGTCAATTTCTGTTTTACTCAACTCTCTTACTGGTCCATGGGTTAAGCGGCAGAATAGGAGAAGACTGCTCGGGTATCTTAAGGTGGATAAGCAGAATGGCATTATTCCCTGAAAGCAACAGACTTCATGATGGAAATAATTTTGTCTTAACAACTACTGTTTTAATTCTGAATTCAATACACAAAGGTTTCAGACCCATGATCTGTTGGTCACTGGGCTTTTTCATGCAGCTCAGTAAAACTAGTCATCAATTTGCATCAATTTCAGCAGTTTCAGGCCTCCACCTCGCCATTTACTCATGATGGCATTTTCTTTTTCCTTTTGACATTTTCAGCACAAGAGTTCACCCTCTCATTCCTAACTATGCTTTCAAACTAAATTTAGTTTAAATAGTCTGGAAGCAAAAAGGAGTGTATTGTTCAAACCAGTGCAGATTTGCAGGATCTCTTTTTCAGGAAAAAAAAAAAAAAAAAAAAAAAAAAAAAAAAGGCCAAAATTACTCCCATCTCTTCATCTTTTTCCCACTCTCACCAAACCAAAAAAATATTCTTAGCACAACTGTCTCAGCCTGAACAGTTCATCATCTTCTGCTGATTTCCAGTGCTGCGAAACAAGAGACAGATTTTAACATTATTTTCCCACCAACACCACTGGTGCCATTGCCCCAGGTATCACGCCACCAGCAGTCTGTATTACTGAAAGCTGCTGGAGGAGGGATATGGGACAATCTCTCCAACAAGGAATGGTCCTCCAAGGGTTGTCCCAGTTTCCAGCAGCTAAGAGCAGATCTGCTGGTGAGGGGCTGTGCAGGAAGCAGCTGGGCAGCGCTGGCTTCCCTGGGTTCCTGGAGCCCCTGGTGGCCCTTCACCTTGTCATGCCATACGTTTATGTGAGCACATCTTGTTGGCACAATGCTCCACCTAAACACAGACTTGGGTTACGTGCCAGAGGGCTCCAAGGCAGACCTGGGAGATGTCCCTGCAAATGCCCAGAACCACACACTTGCATGAATGCTAGGTAAAACAACCACTGCATTCAAAAAAATTAAATCGGTATGTAGAGTTGCAGGGTGCCTCTCTTCCATCAACCCACTCTGCAGAAGCAATGTGTTATTCTTGCCTACATCTGTTGTCTGTCTATTGACTCTCATGCTGTTGAGACAAAGCTCCCTGCTCATTTCACTTCTGCGGTCTGATATTCCCCAAGCATTTGGCCACATCCCTATGGCCTGCCTGTGCAGCAGCCAAGACATTTCAGGTGCCCTTCCCATAACTATTCATCAGCCCTTGCTCGGTTTTTGTGAGCAGACAGGGTCACGTCTGTGAAACTTGGCATGAATGTAAGCTGTATTTTAAACACAGCATTCAGCAGAAGACATCCGCTGGGTATCCTGACCTGGCAAATCACTTTAAACCTGTGCAAATACACCAGGCTGGGTTCCCTTCACTGGGTCACTACTGACATAGGTAAGAGGCGCATGGTAAGGCGTCCCATGTTTCTCTTGTGACCTTTCCACTTGCTGGGGCTCCAGCAGATGAAGTTTGTCTGGGCCTTGCCTTGTCCTCTCCGCACTCCCAGCACGGCGCTGGAGACTCACCTCTGTCTGACTTGCAACACTGCTTTTTTCCACAGCATTTCATCACATTGCTGTAGCAACTCAGGCCTATGCTGTCTCCCGATCTCTCTTTGCCAATCCCGTTGTGACACTGCGTCTTGGAGCAATCTGTTCCTCTCCATAAACAATGGGTCTGCTTGAAGTGGTTGTATCCACAGCCTCTTGAGCTGCTAAGGCTGCCAGACGATGTGTGGGGCAAGATGGTGTTTTGCAGGTAACGAGAACACGTATTTGTTGGGAATACACCACAACTTTGTAATCGGAGTACACAGGGCAAAGGGAATCGTAATTGTTATGGGAAAGGTTATGTAGGTAAAAGGTTAAAATAATGTCATTGGCTTGGGCTTCCCGCAAGAATGCAGGGAGTTATCTGAGATCAGAGTTAACCATTCACAAATGCTGAGGTGCCCCGAGGGGACAAAATAGGATCGTACTGCTCTCATTGGTACAGATAATTAGAGGTTATTTGGGAGGGAATAATTGAGGCAAGAGATAATGCAGCAGAGAAGGGAGGAGGTTACAAAAGCTGACTCTCATTTTCACGGTAATGGTATGACCTGCACAGGATGACCATTTAGTGATTTCACATGAGCATACAAATACACACCAAAAATTCAGGTCTCTCAGAAATACAACAAGCACAGTTTTTAATGAAAAACACAGGGGAACTTTCATGTTCTTGCATACTGCTAGTCACATCTGCATGTTTCAACATGCTAACTTACCTGTGCCTCTCACTCTTGGCCCAGAGCCCACACAACCATAAGTATACATATCATATTTTGTAGGTGGCCTCATACATCTCAGGGTTAACCAGCTCAGACAGGGTTTACACAATCCAGCCAAGGACTTCAGGAGCCCCTGTGCAGCCATCTGGCAACTCAGTCCACCAAAATCCTTCTAACAGCCTGGTTCCAAACATGCCGCTGAGGAAAATCATACACATCGCGCCATTTAATACAATTTTGAATCCATTATCCTTTAAAATGCATCATACGTGTCTACTGCTTGCGAAAGTTATCTGTATTATATCATTTGTAAAATCTGTAAATGATGCTATGGTTACATAAAAAAAGAGATTTACATGATTGCAGGAGAGCATAGACAGAGGGCCCCAAAGCTATTTTAGCACCATTTCATGATGATATTTTTAAAAACGTTTTTTCTTAAGCAGACTTAAGATTTAGGAACACACATTTGTTTTTAAAATCCCTCATTATGTTTGGAGAATTTTTAGTGGAAATTTGAGATAAAAATGTTGCTATTTTATCTAAAAATGCAAAGTTTGTACTGACTCAATCATGATCATATGTATTCAACAACTACTGATTTCAGTGACAGTTTCTTGAGTATCTACAGTAGAAGGTTAAGTATGTAGTTTAAAAGCTAATTTCAAAGCAAGTAAAAAAAATAAACAACAAAACAATCTAGAGACCACCACACATTCCTTGCTAGGACAGTCTCTAGAGGCAAGACATACATCAAAAGAAACACCTGGTATAAAATTCAGAAATGGAAATACTTGCAGAAATGACATTTATACTACGTTTTGTTTCTTTCCCACTAGCAAAGGGAAAAGAACTACCTGAAGCACAAAAGAAACAGAATAAGGAGGTGTGACAGTAGGTGGATCAATATTATTTTTCAGTGATGTAATGTCAGAATAACACAGTTTTGCTTTCTGCATGAAGTACTCTGCCCAACTCAAAGCAATCTACCAGTTCCATAAGCTTCTCCAAGGGGCTAGCCAGTTCCCCATGTTACCAACCCAAAAACACCAGTCCAGCCACAGTTTTTCCCCAGCTCAACTCCTTTAGCATCATTGCACCTCCTTCTTTTCTCCTGTCCTTGCTGGACTGCCCATCAGATCTAAGGGGAGAAGACAAAAACAGGTCACTTCTGAAACCAGGAAAAAGAAATCAGGAGAACCTTCTTGTAGAAGATGTGAACTACATTTTATATACGAGCCCTGAGTCCCAACAAAATGGAAGGCCACCAGACAGCAGACTAATTTCTCATAGCGGGCAGCCCCAAAGCACTTTGTAGGAGCTTCTGGTTAGCTGAGGCAGATGAAGCCAACTGTGAAATGTTATATGAAAGAATGAAGAGAAATGAACCCTGTGAAACTGAGACCTGTAATGAATATGGCTTTGAGTATGGAAAGAAAGGGGAAACCATAAGAAAATCTGTAAGTGGTGGAAAATGAAGAGCTAGCTTTGAGAATCTTGGTGAACAGGAGACATAATTCAGGTCTAGGACAAAAAGGCATTTAGCAAGATCCAACAGGGAGATCCGGAATTAGCCTGGGAGAAAGCTGTGAACATTTGTTGGCTGAAGACAGGCACTTCCCTCACACCGACACAGAGCCACCCCACAGCGTATGACAGTCCCCTTACACAGCCAGCACAGAGGAGAAGCTAAACTAGCAGAAGAAAGCAGAAGTGTATCAGGAAGGAGAGAAGTGCCGAAGTCCATAAGAAAGAAGATAATACTCTGGAAAGATGACCACTGCCATTTTTTTCCCCCATACTTCATGTGTCAGCATTATTGTGCTCTTAGCACACCAAGGGGGTCTCCCTCTCCCTCTGCTCCTATGAAAATTGCTAACTTTTTAAATCTCCCAATAGATGGTTTGTGATTTAGACTACAAACTTATATAACTCGCAGAATGAAAGAGTGGTGAAGAGCAAAGTCCAGAGCTGAGTTTACATGTCAAACCAAGTCAAATACGTTCTGTTTGGTCTCTCGTGAACTGTGAACTACTTTTTTCAGGCAAACCACTCTGGAGCAAACTCTGAAGAAAGTACTCAAAGCTCTAGCAGAGGGTCGTCTAGTCAGCATTTTCTCAGGCATTGTTACAGACCTAAAAAAGAGCTTGCAGAATTAAAACAGATTTATCTGAAGGCACCAGGAGACTGATTGGGTCTTGCTAGCTCATGATGCACTAGAAAAGATGAATGGCGATTGTGCAGAACTCAAAATATCACAATGAAATGCCTCAAGTGGAAAGCACCACTGATGGAGCCATAGGAACAAAAGTACCCAACAGAGACAGCAAAAGAAGCACACGGGAAAAGCTATCCAAAGGAAACAGGCACCAGTGCCTTTGTGTGAGAAGAAATGTAGTCTCCTACACACTTGTTCAGAGGAGCCATTCAGGAAAACATAATGTCTCACCTCTGGATCCTGTTTTGAGGGACGCCAGGTACCCCCAGCACTGCATAGGGAGTTCCTTTGATGAACTTGAGGGTCAAGGCTCTGCTCATCTGGGGGGATGCCTGGGGCGAGCCTCAAGGCCGTGAGTCCTCAGCTCCTTTTTGAGTGCAGCCCACAAACCTTAAAGAGGTCAGATAGGGAGAATACGATTTTCTACCAAAAAGATAGTAAATATTAGGTCAAATAGTGGAAAAAATCAAATTCAGTGTTTGTTCCAGACTGAGTGTTGCTGCAACAGGCCTGTGTGTGTTGGAAGAGCTTTCCTAATTCCGCGGGAGATACCCTTGGTTGTTTACAAACCTCCACGGTGCATTCAGTGATCAGGTTGTACCACCTTGCACGCACGTGCTTTTCCAAGAACCACAGGAAAACACTGCCCCCTCAGATACAGCTTATTTAGTTGCTCGGCTATTTGCTTATTGAGCTAAGCACTCAACTGAGAAGCATTTCAAACAGGCTTAAGAGCCCAAACCTGCTGAAACAGAAGCAGTCTTAAACGCAGTCTTGTTTGGCAGAGTGCTTAAACAAGTAGCTGAGCTTAGTTGACTTTAGCTGTCTAAAAATCCAAAGTTTGTCACAATACTTTTCACTGGTACTGAATACTGGCAGTTTGCCTTCAGCGAGCTTATTACAAAATACACTTCTGTGTGTCTGGAGACTAAAATTTACACTGCTAAATAAAGGCACCAGGGCTCCCAAAATAGAACTGTAAAATTAACTTCTCAGAAAAAGAGGGAGAACTGTCTGGCCTGAAAAGATGTGTGATTTATGCTATCAGAGCCACTGCTGATAAAGCACAATGATTACGGTGAAATTTAATAGGGATTACAGATGGAGAATTGCTCATTAAGCAATTTACTTCTCCCTTTTACCAGGGTTGGACAATTTCCTACAGTACTCTCTTGAGCTTTCTGTCCAGGGTGTTTAAAGATGGCTCTGCTAATACAGCTTCTTTGAAAAATTATGTCTTACGATAATAGATTTAATCCAGAAAAGCTGGCTGCTTTTCTTCCTGAATTCCCTTTGAATACTCTCCTCTTTCTCGCTTTACCTGTTTTGCCTGAGGCCACCCTTCATCTCCCCCTCAGGCAGCTGCCTGATAGCACAACAGCAGCAGACAGAAGTGCTGTGAATGGCACAAAAGGTAAGAACCGTGGTTTGGTAAATAAAAAGGGCCTCCAGTCAGGAATGTCTGTACAAAAGTCATGAATTAAAGCTTCTCCTTCCTTCTTTTCAGGACTCATACAGCTTCTTTAAAAGAAGAAAAATAATTTTTAAATAAAATGAATATTTGCATTAACACTGGGTACCTGCTCAAAGACCAGGGGACAAGCCTCTCCCACTTAATACTGCGTTGCAGTCCCCTGAGCAGGCTGTGTTCGAAGTTCCCAGGTATGGTTTGTGTGTGCCACATGGTGTGACAGCAGGGTGTCCGACCTGGCTAACAGGCTCTGCTGCTTCCAGGGCATGGGCTGCTAAACCCACAGGGCACCCCATAGGGGCACCATGCCTTGCTGCACCGCACACATTCCCAGGCTTTCAGACCTCTTGGGCAATGAACTGGCAATTGCTCGCCAGGGACATCAGCACTGGAAGATATTTCTGCGGCTCAGCCAGTCTTTTATGTACCTAGCAGCTGTCAACAGCGATGAAATCTCTTTCTCTGTTACCAAACAGATCCCCAAGACCTACTTTAGGCTTTTGTAACATTTGGTTGGAGACCAGAGCAAATTGATGGCTGCCTGGAAACATTTGCTCAAATTTATCCCTAAAGTAAATTCACAAAGTTGAGGAGAATTACGGCAGTGGTGAATGCAACCTGTTTATTCCAAATATGCCTGAAAAGCCATGGCCTTCTTCAGCTGGGGGCTGCCTTAGAAAATAAAGTTGCATTATTCCTGGAAAAAAAAAGTATTTATTCAATGCAGAAATCAGTTAACAGGAAAAGTTTGTACTGACACATCAGTGTTTTAACTCCGTGTTTAGAAAATCGAGAAGATAAACACGCAAGTGTAAAGCAAAATATTAAATACCCCAAAACTTCCAAGGAGTGCAAACAGGCTTTCAGTGCTTTTGGATGCTAAAGCTAATGGGATGGCTCCAGCAGATTCACTTGGAACATTTCGGAGTTAAAAGGCACTGTGATGGTGCAAGTAATTAAGTTTTGTTCCAAAAACCCCACCTGAAAAGACAACTCTGGGGGCACGCCCCACCACCACCACAGTGTGCATCGAAGCACCCCGCACGGCTGGAAAGGTGCTCAGTGTATCTTTTAAGTGGCTGAGGGCTGGTCACGGGAAAGGACTTCTGTCAGCCAGGAGCAAAACACACCTACAGGACTCGGTGCCAGCACCAGGAGCAGAAGGACTTGATCAGCACATTTAGCCTACGCAGCTGCTGCAACGAAAAGCTGGATCCTCTGTACATCGTGTTAAAAGTGCCCAAGTAACTAAGCTTACAGCGCAGGGAGTTACAAAATTGTGGAGGAAAATTACTGCTTCATAAAAATAGCACAGCTGCAATTTAGCGTTAAACAACCCCGTTCCCAATGCCAGCAGGGACAGCTGTGCCTCTCCAGCTCTCATTTGTACCCTAAAACCACCTCTCCAGCTACTATGGTCAAAAGGTCAGCACAGATTTTTCCTTGATGGTAATATAAAATCAATAAATCAGCACAGCTTTCACGCAGCCCTGTGAGAGGAAATCTTCCACCATTTCTTGGCTTCAGCTGCTTCCCTGTCCTGGTGTTTCCCCCCCTGCAGCCCCAGACAGCTGGCGTGCATGGGGTGAGCTGCGGGTACAGCTCTTTCTGAAATCCCTGTTCACCCTTTTGAATGGCCAAACTGCCAGGTGAGTGGAAATGGCATCCCCACTACTAGGATATTTTTAGGACCATTCAAGATCATTTGGGGATATGCGATAACTCGGTTTGGAACAATCCTCAAAATCGGGAGTAGCTGTCAACATGACTCCTACAGAAGTGATTCAGTATATGAAACGCTATCTGCAACATGCTCTCCCCTATCTCACCTCTTTTTCCACCTCTATATATTTACTCTTCCCCTTCCCTCAGCTGGATGGTGAATCACTATTGTCTGCCAGTCTCATGTTCATGAAAAATCACTCACCAACTATCTATGTTTCCTTGTAAGTTGTATAAATCTGGTCCTTGTACGTCATCCTCACACCTTTGCAAAGTTTGACCCTATACAGGTCTCTCCAAGACGGTCTTCAAAACAGCCTCTACTCTATAGGAAGCAACCTGATCAGTAGATAAAGCGAATATTTTATCACCCAAGTGTATCTCCAAAAATATCAGTAGGTTACACAACACGGACC
The DNA here is from genome assembly GCF_011077185.1 of Oxyura jamaicensis. Lineage (NCBI taxonomy): Eukaryota > Metazoa > Chordata > Aves > Anseriformes > Anatidae > Oxyura > Oxyura jamaicensis. The sequence continues at coordinate 37,134,626 of NC_048896.1, forward strand.
TCTTGCTGCTGCTGGTTTCCTCCTCCATCATCTGGCAGATGCCAAGAACGCTTGTAACCTTTGCCCTACTTAATTCTGCAGGCAAAATGATGAAACATGACCTAAAGGGGATAGTGAGCAGTGTTCACTGACATAGAAACAACAGAAGGAAAGGTGTGACAGACCAGACAGGCTGCGCTGCTCGTACATGTCACGGTCTCACGTCCCTGAGCAAAGAAAACCTGGGTTTGTCTGCACAGCTCTGCAGAGAATCGGAGCAGATTCTTTTTGCTAAGTTGCCAAAAACAAGTCAAAGCTGTTAACCATTCAGTTACTCTTCCAGGATAGAAGTAAAGGTCACTGCCTTCCCGTGTGCTTATTGTATAGTCCGACCAGATCAATATACTCCTCGCTTTGGGGATGTTGAATCTGCAGCCATCGCACCTACGACTGCCTCCAGCCTCTGGTTGTTCACGGTCACTGATGGGCATCACGGCCAGATGCTGTGCTTAAGGAGACAGTTTTTCTTAATAGACTGTACTGCATATAGCCGGGGCACTAAAACAAAAACAGCCATATCCTGGTCTGTTTTAAATTAGGTCCGAGTCAGACTGATACGCAAAAAAATAAACCAAACCCTCAAGACTGCCCTCTAATGCCACCAGCAGAGCTCTGTTGAGACAGCAGCTGCACCAGCTGAGCATGTAGTCAGGGAACGTGGGCACTCTGAGGCCAGGGCCTGGGAGATAAAGAGCACACCCTGCTTTTAATTATCAGGCAATTGCTCGTTTTAGTGCAGAGAGAATAATAATAATAATAATAATAATAATAATAATAATAATAAAGGAAGAAATGAGATCTCCGGTTCTACTGACAAGTTCCCAATTAAATCATTGTTTTGAACTGAATATTTCATTTCTCAATGATTGACATGCTATAATGTTTCCCCATGGCTGTTGTTGGTATTATTACTGTTATTTTGAAAGGAGGGTTACATATATACTATTAAAATGCATTATTTAAAGTGTAGCAAGGTTTTTATATAAGCTGTAAATCAATCAATAAGCTCATTCACAGCAGGATCTATTCTTTTGTAAAGAATTGGGAAAGCACCATCTTAGTGGTTAAGATATATACAATATAAGTGCCTAACAGGGCATGTCTGGATGGTATCAGCTGTATTCTTAGAGACCTATCAGCCGGCGTCCACACTAGGGACAGTCCCACTGTCAGCTAGTGTAAATCTGGAGACGTGACTTGTTGCATCTTGACTTCAGATTCAGCATTAAATCAGAACACGGAACCTCAGGGCTGTGATCGTGCACAAAGGTAAATTTAGCGGCTGGGTAAGAGCAAAAGCCGGTACGAAACCGTGGGGTACCGCGGGATGCGCGGCATCACTAGAGGGCAGTAGCCAACCCCTAATATCCCAGCGCCGACCACAAAACCTCACAGCCGCTCACGGAGCTGGCCAGCGACGAGAAACGCGTGTTCATCAGAAGTCTGGAAAGCGGTGTGCTGCTTGAGGATTACAAAAACCCACCTCTTGCAAAGGGCTGAAACACGAGGAGAGGGCTGAGCAGCCTTCCCAGTAACGGCGCACATATCCTGGGACACGTTGTGTGCAAAAGAGAAATCTCTGTTTGCTATGAATGCTAAAACTCCTCCGCATTAAGCCATTTTAAAAGTATGTCCATAGCTGTGCAGAAATTCGTGTTTTATATATAAAGGCCAGATATACAATTGCTTTGGTGAAACAATGCCACAACAGCCTAGAGGAGTTCCCCACCCTCTTCCTAACCCACCCGAGTGACCCCAAATTCAACATTGCTGAAGCTAAAAGCCATCCAGTGAGGGGAGAGCCCAGAAACACTTCCAGGAGAGCAATAATACCTCAAATGCGAGCAGTGGCTAATAGCAATGCAGCCCTGGGGAGAGCTCACAAACCAGATTCATTTCTGTGCTTCCGTACAGGTGGAGGTTTGGCCCCCAGCACAGGTAACGTGCACGAGACATCCCTGATGTCTTCAGGTCCATGGAGAATAGACTTTTGGATACATGGCTCCAGTGCTTGGCACTGACAAACACACTGCCCTTCCCATCTTTCTTTTCTGATATTTTCATGCCTAACTTTGCTTATCCCATCCCCAAACACGATTTATTTGAAGGCAGGGGGAAGATGTGCACCCCTTCCCAGCCTGGTAGCCTTAGTTTTAAAAACAAACCAGGTGAAATGAACCACGTCTGGCACAGCCACACTTTGGTGTTCCTGAAAACATCCTGTTTTCACTTAACAGTTCTGACAGAGTTTGGTGTTTTACACTTCTGTTTCAGGGTCCGTGACTGACATAAAAGTCTCATAAAAATGACTTATCTGCCCTAGTGGTTATGACACCAGCCAAAATGGCCGGAAAAGGAAAAACGAACAGTAAACCACAGAAATAACCCTGCTTCTGTTTGCTTATTGTTATTGCTGACAATTTTAAGCTCCTGATTTTTCAGTCATCCTCACAGTTTGGGGGCTTGCTCATGAGTTATGAATACCAGGGTTTCAACATACTCCTGACTTTACCCATTGAGCAGGACTACCTGGGGAAACCTTTGGCTACCTTCTGATGCCCCCACCTCAGAGGTACCTAGTTCTGACAGAACAATGGCCCTACAGGGTTGGACCAGAGCTCTGTTATCCCCCCTCTGATACCACATAGTGGTGCACTAGGGGAGACTCTACGAATAGGGCATGGTGCTTACCCCAAACATTTTCACAGCTTCCAGAGGTGATATTTATATTTCATAGCCACATTTCACCTGTGTAATAGAAGAGGACTTACCCAGCTATCATTAAAGGTGTGCATAGATAAGAAATAATGTTTTTGAGACAGGACGTGTAATCTAATGCTTGCTTTTGAGAAACGTATGGGTTCTTCACATGGCATCATGACCTCTGGGATTGCCTTTGAGCCGTGAGTTCACAAACAGGAGAGAGCTCTTGGTGGTGTCCAAAAACAAACAACTTTGCTCAGAGAAGGAAAGCCCAAGCTTTGCAGAAGCTGTTTCCTGCAATGTACGTTTTCCCATCAGCTAACAGAACCGCGTGCCCCAGGCCTCCATTCCTGGGCATATCCATCTCCTCTTTCTTTGAACCAACAAGACATGGGGCATGCTCCATTACTCCAAGCTACAACAGGATTTGGTGCTAGCATTCAGAGAAACGTGATGATTCTGCCTTCGGCAACAAGAACCACTCGGTACCCATGAAAAAGTGCCAGCAGAAAACCAGCAGCAATAATGATGCTGCAAAAAGCCAAGTAGCTGGGGCTGCCGTCTTCACCAAGATGATGTGGCAGACCCCTCAGGAAACCAGAGGTATCGGCCCCTTGATTTCTCAGTAGAGACGTTACTTTGGATGCCTTCACAAAGTCTCTCAGATCTTACCTTTAACCTGTTTGCCATACGCAGACACTGGATAAACCTCTCAAAAGCCAAATATCGGTGTAACGTGCAAGACCGCTGATATTTCCTCCCTGTTTCTGCAAAGGCAGGGAGGTGGAGGGACGGCGCCCATGATTTAGCCTCTTTCCTTGTGTTTCTCCATACCACGACTGTTACAAGCCCAATGTTTGCCCTTCAGAAGCAGGGCACAGACTGACCCAAAGACTTTTGGGTCTAGCTTTTTTGGAGCTTTCAGCTTTGACGAAAAGAAGTCCATCAAATTCCAAGTCCACAATTAAGGCTCCATACAGAGGGTTTAAATAATAATAGCATGCTTGATCTATGGCGTCAAAAAATTAGTAGAACATGCAGGATTCATAGATCTCTCACAAGGCTCCTCTTTCCCACGTGAGCTAGAAAGAAAGTCACGGCTAGGAGTTATAAAAGACTCTTGAGGGAATTAGGCTCTGAATTCCTATTGAATTAGCATTGTTTACAAAGCAGTCAGAAGTATAATGGTTGCTAATGACTCTTTAATGAGTCAAGTTATAATGCAACATGTGGTGAAGCACAATAAACAGAAAGGCCGCACTTCCTTCCCATTTATTCTGCCGTGCACAGGTGTAGAAGCCCTGAATCTAAATGAGTTACTCTGCTGGGAACAGTGTAAAAGAGCCGAATCTAGTCTGTACCTTGAAAAATTATGCTTCCTTTACGCCACTTAAAACTGGGAGTGGTATTAGCTCTGTCTTCATCTCACCGTCCCTTCAGGTATTTGTGCGCATTGATGAGATCCCTCCCGAGTGATCTCTTCTCCAGGCTGAGCAGTCCCAGCTCTCTGAGCCTCTCCTCACACAGAGGTGCCCCAGTCCCTCAGTCCTCTTGTAGCCCTCCACTGGATTCCTTGCAGTAAGTTTAGGCTCTCCTCTACGTGGGGGCCCAGAACTGAACCCAGCACTCACGTCCCCACAGGTGCAAGACCACCTGAATGCCACTGAAATCGATTTTAGCGGGAACCAGGTAGTCACACAGGATCCGTACCCCCAGTACCCCTGAGAACTGGAGTGCCTGCGTACAGACATCTTGTCTGTCACCATTAACATGAGGCGACTCTCCTTAATTATGAGGATCCTTACCCCAGAATTTCGAAATTAATCCCTGATTTTTAAAAGCACAAGGGAAAGCACAGCACCAAATTCTGTTTTCTGGAGCTGCATGGATTCCGAGAATTGTTTCACAATATAATGCAATCCTTCTTCATTTTAAATGCACATACATAGGGATTAAATCCAGGTAAGAAAAGAGGAAAATGTGCAAAGTTGCCTAAATAACAGGGATGGCACTAGCAGACTGCTCAGGGCACACCACTTGCCTCCATCCCTGTATTCTGAGCAGCACTGGGGCAACTTTGAGCATCTCTGTGCCACTTTGGAGGACTTGCATTGTGCAAACACCCAGCACACACTGTCTCGGGTTTTGCCACGCATATAGAAACATTTGACAGGTAAGGGCTGTGTCGGGTCTTGTGCCAAGGTAAATCAGCTTTTGTAGAGGAGTGTAACGTATAACTACACCTGGTTCTAATCAATGTAGCATTGAGGCCAGCTTGCTGAGTGGGGTTTTGGTGTGATGCACATGACAAAAAATGTCCTGAAGTAAAATGGGACCTCTTCCAAGCGTCTCTTTGCTGTTCCCCTTCTGCTGCCGTGGCCATCCACCGAGCAGCAGTGCTGAGCCTGACATGCGGACTCGGTAAGGCTGTAAAGGTGTGAAGTCATGGAAAGCGTGTCCGCATGAATGCAACAGTCCTCCCACTGGCGTTCATATAAACCAGAATAATCCAAAAGCAAAGCAGGTCAGGGTTTACATTTACAAAAGGCTTCCAATCCTGAACAGCACCATGTGCTAGACTGAAATTACACTGCAAACTACACTTGTAATGAAGGTGTATTGACCTGGCAGTCCCACCTGCCACCGCCGGCACCAAGAGATCTCACCGAGTTCCTACAGCAGGGTTCAAAGTTTGGGGGATTTTTTGGATGAAAGGTCCAAAGCTGGGGTGCGAGGTGCTGCCACAAAAAGCCAAGGACGGATGCTGTTCCAGAGGTGCCCAAAGGGCCCCCTCCCGCTGAGCCAGCGCCGGGCTGCCACCTCTATCGGGGGGGCCCCCACCGGGGGCACCTTGCCCCCAGTGTCACCACCCCGGGGGGAGCCGCAGCCGGGACCCCAAATCGCCGCGCACACCTTTGCCGCAAGGAGGTGGAGCAGGCTCTCGTGGGGATGCAAAACGTTCAAAAATATCCATATTAAATTATTTTTTCTTGTAAAAAGCCTTCTCCTCGCTTCCTTGCGAGTGTAAAAGCCCCGAAAGCGGGAGCTGCCGGCGGCGCACAGCCCGGCCGCAGCCCCGGCGAGCCCCCCGGCGCGCCCAGCCCCGGGGTCCCGCTGCCGCCCGGTGCCCGGTGCCCGGGGCTGCCCGGCGGGGCGGAGCGGGGCCGGCGGCGGCGGCGCGTCCCTCGGGGATATAACCAACCTCCCTGGCGGCGGGAGCAGCC